>NW_019211456.1:923638-1197246 GCF_002443255.2 Varroa destructor | reverse complement strand
TGTGGATATTAGGAGTCTGCATGCCTATTCAAAAAAAGTAGAGCGTACTTTTCTCAAAAAACTTACCCCACATTAATTGAGCTAAACTGAATAATATTACTGGAATGTGAACTTTAAGGCCTAACTTTAATCATCAATCAACGTGTATTGAAGTGGGCGCTTGACGAGCTAAGGACGAAATTTTATTATTATGATCAGTAATGTCTTGATGGCATCATAACAAGTAACAAAACACTTCTCTGTTTTTTTCCTTACTTTAGAGTTCGACTTTCTACGAGACGTCAGGGTTCAATCGTATAGAGCCGTATGCTACCTACGACAGGTATCAACGGAGCGGTAAGTAGCATTCGGGAGATGTGATAGTTTCAACACCAACCTTTATGGAGTTTATGAAAACACCTAGCCAGCTAGTTACAAGCCTAAGCAGGTTTAATTTTTTTTTAAGGTTTTCTAAGAATCAGCGGAGAGACCTTATACTTCATTTCTAGTAATGGACTAAGCATATGTCTGAAGGTGCTCTTAGTGTGCCTCTTGGGGCCAAATAGGGGGCGCGGGCGTCTTTAAAGCGGAACATAACATGTTAGAAACAGATAGAACACGCAGACTTATTCTGTTCAGAAAAACAGGTATCACCACATAATCGTTTATCCCATCGTCGTATATTAAAAGTTTACGCTACATCTAATCTATCGTAGCCGATGTTTTTGGGCTTGCGTTCAAGTGGGCACGTCAATATAAATTCGATACTTCGATGAATAGGTAACAAATGTAAAAAAAAACTCTGACTATATATACATTTTTTTATTTCGACATAATCAAACATCAAAGGTGTCTTTCAGACCCATGCTATTGACAACATGTTGCAAGCAAATGTTGACAAAAAAGAACGGTCACAAATACATGGTTGCGGGTTTGTATGTTCAATGTCTTGTTTGTATTTTACGTGTGACTTCTAAACTACGCTATATACAATGCTATATCGTAGAAGTTAAATCCGGTAAATATTTCGTCAAACAGCAACAGCCTATGGACGAACTTACATTACTGTACCTTTTGAAGTATAACCTAAATGAGCATTTACTTATTTTCTTTTTAATTTAATTTAATTTTTTCCGGAAGTTCGCGCTGGTTCTTTATTTTTTAGAGGGTCTTCTCATTCAAATAACAGATAGAAAAGGGTTGGAGCGCTTTCTAGATGTCAATCTGTGGTCAACCACAACTTGAACGCTTATAACAAACAATACTAATATCAGCTCTGATGAGCAGGCAACAATTTTTGAAGGTTAAGGCACTTATGTCTACTTATATGTTTCCATCGAACGCCTGCAAAATTCCTAATTGAATTACTTACGAATGCTTATCAATAAACAATTGATTCTTTGGAAAAAAAAGTTCTAAATAAATAACCAATTCCGTCATGGCTTCACTGGTGGTCTATGTGTGCGTGTCTGTTAGGGCTATTGTGACAGCACTCCATGGCTATAGCCTTGACTGCGGCTAATCTAGCTATAGGTGGTTAGCACGCAAGTTCTTCGTAGCGTTCTGTTTTTCTAAGTTTAAGTTTTAAAGACACTCGGCCGAAATAAGTTATCGTGTTTGCGTAAGGATCTACATGTACGTTTCAGAGAACCGAGCCACTGTGTTTACACATATATATTTGTCTGGAGGTAATTTTTCTTAAGTATTTTGCAGATACATTTTGCACCAGAGTCCATTGAGTCCTACCGACATTATATTGGAATAGCTGATTCAGAGCAGGAAATTCTGTGAAACCGAAAATATCCAATAGGATTATTTAGTACAAAGCTCGTGTGCCTCGCTTTTCTATTGTTTCACTATTAAAAGTCAGTCCTCTGAGATAACTTCTGAGCTAAATGGCATTTAATTGTGCTATTTGCTCGTTCGTTTGTAAGGCCTATGTATTTCAATGCTTACCAGTCGGCGCCTGAATATACAGGTCCCAAAGAATGACAGTTAGAGGATTTTTCAATCATTAATCACTTGTACTACTACTTACTATAGATAAGTCGTTTCTTCTAGAGGATTTTGAAGTTAGTCGCCGTTGTACGCTTTTGCGACGTTAAAAACTGCGTCCTTCAGTTATATATCGGAAGTCTTAAGGACCTAATCAGGTCTCTGCTGATTTGATTCCGACTCGAAGGAAAAATATTTTTATACGTCTGCTGAGTTATGTACTGATCTGACAGGTTCACTTAAACACCTGACGACACTTCCTGTATGACGCTCTAGTTACGTTCCTACTCGACGTGAAACGGTGACGGCGCAACAAGTTCACTAATTTTCTAGCGAGTTTTGCCACTAGCCCAGCGGTGTTATTTTTACGCGGACAAAGTCGTAAACTTTTTTGAATTTTGTAAATGGACTCGTTTTTTTTTTCTGTTTCAATCTACTACTGGTCTACAACTTTATCTTCCCATCTAGTTAGGGTTTCATTGTTTACTGCATCATTCTCTTCAAAGTTTTCGTTATGCGCGACCATTCTAAGAAAGACTTCGTCGTTAAGGTGTCCTCGCTATATTAGGATTTCTGTACAGCGAGATATAGATGCTTTTTTGTGAGGGGTAGCTTACGTTGCTTGCATGGGGCAAGCGTGTTTGTCAATGTTAGAGACTTACAAGCGCAGCCAGAACCTTGAATGAAATACTTGATTGGTAATACCTTGTCTGTTCGTTGTGTGTTATCGCTTGCTGGTACTGCTTGCTGTTATATTTTCGTTTGTTCAGTATATTGTAGACAAGCAATTGTTCTCTCATTCAAGGCCTGGACGCGTAAAGTTCCAAGTTAGCCTTGAATTACTTTACAATTGTTTTTTTTTTTTTAAGATTACTTGAACCGCAGCATTATTGCAGGCGTTATGTCTAAGTTGACTAGCGTTTATGGTTGCTATTATATATATTTTTCTTTTACTAATCTGTTCAGACAACGGAAAACGGGCAATGTTCTATTCGCCTAGATAATAAGTGTGTAAGTAAAGATAGTTCGCATGATCGGGCAATACCTTTACCCCTCTGCAGTTACTTAGGCGACGATCGTTGGAACCGGTATTCCTTATATTGTGTATAGATATATGTAAGCCAAATTGAAGTTGTTTCTCTTATTCCTGCTACTGGCGCCACAGCTGCTACCATTTATTAGGTAACACAACTCTCATTGAACACGACTCACTGAGCACTAGAACGAGGGAGGACGGTTATGCGAATTGAGCAACGCTACTGCCATTATCACTGGGTTTCGTCTCGGAAATGGGCGCTGTAAATCTGTGCACGCTGCCCTACTTCTCAGCATAGTACAAGCAGTCAGTAATCGACCACCCTCCTGTCGATACTACCCTGTTTCGATTTTTGTTACAAAAACAATCCTTAGGATCTGAACACTTAGTACCCCGAATTGTAGCAATTATCAGAAGCTATCTGTTTGCACTAAATTGACTCAGGCTGTGCCATACAGAAATGCAGCTTTATTATCTTCAATGTCGACTATATTTATTTACTCGTTTTACATATTTTGTATAATATGTATATTTTTTTCCCTATGCCTAATAGTTAGAAACGCGTTAACGAGCGTTGAAACGTTTTAAAGAAGCACATTTAGACCGCTTCTAAGTAGGAGCGCTGACAGAGAAAACGCTTACACATGTTGAATTGTGAGTTTAGTTCCGCGTAGTATTTTGAATTACAAAGATACAATCGGCCAGTTTTCCGTGATAAAGTTTCGCGTCATTTTTGAGAGACGTGTATATAAATGCCCCGAAGCTTGCTGCTCGGCTTTGAACCTGCATTGGGCATTGCCACAGAAGCTATGGGATGTCACGCGTTCTCAACCTTTTCCGATTCAACACTTCCTAAGTTACATCTCTGTTTTTTCCCCACTTGGTTAAGGTTTTCGTTGTCTTTAATCGCTGGATGACGTGTTAAGCATATTGTCGAAAGTACTACAATTGGATCCCTGCTATATTTTTATTCTTCTACGATTTTTGATTAGTTTTTTTTTTTCATTTTGTTCTCCTGAAAATCCGCATTAAAGAAAATAGTTAACACACTGTTGTTTATACCTGCCCCTTTGTGATGGCTATTGCTGAATCCACCGTTTGCGGTGACTTAATTTGGCAGCTGAAAATCGGTAAACGTCAAAGAAGACGAAACAATCAAAGGACAATTGTATTATAGTGTTTGTTTT
This sequence comes from Varroa destructor, assembly GCF_002443255.2. Classification (NCBI taxonomy): domain Eukaryota; kingdom Metazoa; phylum Arthropoda; class Arachnida; order Mesostigmata; family Varroidae; genus Varroa; species Varroa destructor. The sequence continues at coordinate 1,193,049 of NW_019211456.1, read as the reverse complement.
TATGCAAAGGCGGTATTAGGAATAGACCAGACGAGCCCGAGGACTCCACCCTGCGCCTATTTTGCCGTTAATGAATTTACTTGATCTGATTCCTTCACCTAAGGTGACGGAAACTATAGGTCGAACACACATTAACGGGTTTCCCGTTGCGGTTACTTGGTTTCAGCTAGCCCGCTACTTTTCTACATCAGTTTCTTCAGCCTATCTAAACATATTCGTCACGAAACCTAGCCAACTCTTGATTTACTGTGCTTATTAAATAGTGCTTTTTGGTACTTTTCTACAATATGATTATGAGATATTTTTAGTGTTTGCTAATTTACTCGGTTTCCGGAGCGCACGCGAGAAGAACCCTCCGTAAATCTAATCGGCATTCGAGCTACTTTTAGTGAAGCTTGCGATTGATGAAGTCACCTAACCTATTGTTCTGTTCCTGGGACGTTAATAAGAGTTACGGGTTTTTATCTTTCTTTTTTTTTTTTTCTTTATAACAAGTAGGTACACATTGATATGTTTTAATTGGTGCGTTCACTCTAGCTTAGAGACTTTACCAGAGCCTACATTTTTTTTGCTTTCATATTTTTAGTCATCTTTGCATTTCTCCCTGAGAATAAATTTGCGGCTTTGATTTTCTTATTGGTACTTATTTATTTATAACAAATATACGGGAACCAGCCAAAAGCAGCTCTAGATATAGTCTAAAACTATACTAAGTGTTCAAGTGATCCTCAGTAACTATCCGAATCTATCCGGCATCTCTGTATAGGTTCGTCTTCGAGAGATTCCATGGTTTTAACTTATGTTACAGATTATACGATGTTTTCAAGACGGTTCCTAATGCGCTACGGGGGGCATGTGCGTCGTTGTATACGTAATTACGTTCCTAATTATAATGTTTCGTAACTACAGGTTCAGAAAAACAGTTATCCACTTTAGGATAGGTGTAGGTATTTTATTTCCTGCATACCAATCTTTGATATTTTAAGCTGATCATCCGTCTAATTACAAATATGAATACTAGCCGGTACATATCGTAGCTCTTTGAATTTAAAAAAGTAAAAAATGCTATTTTGCTTTGTAAATGTAGGCAGTCGAAACATTCAGTGCCTATATATACGTCAACGGCTCACAAATGCTACGCGATCTATGTAAACAGAGCAAGTTATTATATAAATATGTAATAACAACTTGCATTGATGATAAGCATGATGATAACGGCTGTGAGGAGATCCATAACAGCCCGGCTTTCCTTGGTACGAGAGTGGGTAGCCCCCTCGGGCTACTTCCTTTCCGGCTACACAGTAGCGGCAGAAGCCTCGCTGAAGTTCATCGCGTCCTACGAAACTTTCTACTCCGTCTTCTTGATCTTCGTGGTTCTTTCAAAGAACTCAGTCAACTGGAAAACCATCACTACCGCCCATCATAGCCGAAGGACATCGGGCGAAGCCTGTTGCTTGTAGCGGCGATACTTCAAAACAGACGAAGGGGACCCGAAGCGTTTCATCCTGGTCACCAAAGATAGCCAGTCAACTATATGTAAACCTATCTATCGAGCCACATAGTTCTAAAAGCAGCAATACCACCACATATTTCCCTTTTTTACATTGAGCTTTAGCAAAGGCTAGTAATATCAAATATATTTTTTTGTATTATGTTCCACGAACTACACAATATGGGTATGATGCATCTGAAGTTTATTAGGGTACGTGTTGCATTGCTTCATAACGAAACTTTCTAACAATCTGACCATTGTTACAATGGTATTTCTAAAAAAAAGAATTTAATCACATACGCGACTCTGACGGGAAACATGATTCATTTTCACACATTGGTCGGTAACTGGGGATGGGTCGGAATACCCGTGATAGGCCCCATCTATCGAATTCTCCTTCTGGCATACCTGTGAAGTTTCGTACTGAATCCACGAAAGCTTTCTCGTAAATACTCGTACGCAACAGACTTGACCAACCTCAGCTCACGAAAATGTTCGTCCGTTATTATTTGGTTTGTTGTTTAGTGTCCAGAGTGGTTACCGCGCGAATTGCCAGCAAGTGTTTAGGTAGTATCGTTAACCCGTCGTCGACCCCCAGTGGCGACCCTGTGTGATCCCCTTCCCCAACTAAAGACAGCTAAAAAAATATAATAAAACACAACTACTACTCACTGTGCGAATCTGTCGCCATTCAATTATTATTCAGATTCAAATCCGATCTAAAAATAGTAAACTAAAGTAGTAGACAGGCAAAATCATATAATTCACACAAAAATGTCTGTAAGAAAGCTTTGCTGCTAGATCAGGGAATGGAGGTTGGTATATCTCCTCTGAAAGTTGTTTCGGGTTCCCGATCGCGTGTATTGCTGCTGCAAGGATCCTCCAATCGACTGACGTTTAACAATAACGGCTCGTACGGCTACAGATGTTCAATTGGTATCTTTGTCGACGTAACAGCGGCCATACACCGCTCATAGCGCCTATTGATATGTACATATAAAGGTAAATATAGACTCAACGGATCGTGATTTAAGATAACATGACATCTAAATAGAGACTATAAGACAACTGTCTGCCCGTTTGTGTTACGCCCTGTATCTGTCTATGTATCTTATCAGTAGAAAAAAAAAATCCTAAATGTTTTTCTATTCGGCTCAGGAAAAGTATTTAGTATGTGCCATAAATTAAATGGTATATATTTGATCAGGTTTCAGTCCGTTTGTGTGCGAAAGCCAGGGGGCGAATAGGCTTTCCGATTGCTACTGATTTCATTTACCTGCTTAATTAATTGCAACAACGACAGAAAAAAAAAATGGGCCTTGAAGCCGATGTTGTTGTTCCTCTAGTGCATTGCTAGTAAACCCGTTTTAGGAAAAACAGGAATTACTGCTGAGTTCACACAGATGTAAATGTCAGGCCATACGAATTTCGACAGTAGAAAATATTTATTAAGTTCTAATATTAAAGAGCGATGCTGCGGCGTGCTTCCTTTATGAAGTATTTTACTCTGAAAAGCCGCTGTGACAAGTAGTAGCGGCCGTATGACTTCGGCTGTTGGGATTATCACAGTGAAACACCAGATTTTTGACACCGACCGGCGACTTCCGAGAATGACGAGCTCCACGGCTAGCGCTTAAATTGCGTGACCCATCGTCACCCATTTGCTCTTGATGATAAATAAACCTGTCTATATGTATAGATAGGCTGTAGCAAACATATTGGAAGCATGTGGCACGTGAAGCGCATCTTCTTGTATCAAACATGCGGACGAGAGGCTGGGCTGTGAAACAATGCAACCGGAGTACCCGTGTCCATCTGAGTTAAATTCTCAACTAGTATGTTGGAAATTGCAGTTCGTCGATGTGATTCCGTAATAGCTCGATGCTAAAATTAGGTATAGTTAGCCAACTGGCTTAGGTTCGAAACCTACCGTTGGCAGACACACGGCTCGAAGCAGCGGGAGGACAACACAACATAGGACCAATTGCCATTGGATACGTTCGGACATCACTCCAAGAGTGCACGAACGATTTTTCCAGGGATCTACTACAGAAACTATTGTACAATGATGATGATGATTTTACCTCAATTAAGTACAACACAGCTTTGTGTGGCTGGCAGAAGCTTAAACCGAATTATATCGCTGGGATACACGGCACGACTGTCCGCGATAATCCCATAGAACAAAGGAACGAAAAGATGAAAAATATGACGTTTTCAATTTTCCTAAATCAAAAGTATCGTTTGAGAATTATTGATTAACCACACTGGACATTAAGCGTTGGTAAGCTCACATAGAAAAACGCGCTTATCATTCAATGTAACCACACTTTTATGAGAAGCGCATGATTTTTTGCTTCACTTTGTTCAATACTATACCTGAGTTGCTTAATTTATCATAACAAGCTAATTACTCTAAATAAAGAATGGTTTGGAAGAATGGTAAATAGGAAATGTGTGATGGAAACCTGGATGGAAAACTGGAAACGAACCCCCTGGAAGAAAGATTCGCTATTTTCAAAGTACATTCACTATACAACTTTCACTAAGGATACGTTCAATAGCACTTTTTATACTTAATCTAAAGGCTAGAATAATGATGTCACTTTTTTTTTATCTTTATTCGCATGAAGATATGACTCGATAATCATGAACTTAGTTATAAATAGCACAGAGTTGGATACATGAAGACCGAAAAGAAGAGGACAAATTGTAGTTTTGAAATTTTCTAACATTTTGCAAATCTTCGATAATTTCGACCACTTTGGGGTTTTTTTTAACATTTTGCTTAAATTTAGCGGAAATTATTATACTATACTTATTTAGTACGTAAATAATAGAACAAAAGTGAATGTGCTAAAAATTTATGTAATAGAAACGATTGTTCGAAGTAACGGTTAATTAAATACACAATCTAAAACCCAAAAAAGAACTTAATTTCTGCTTAGTGCTACAGTTTTTTTCTTTCTTTAGGAAAGCCGATCTAAAATTTATCCTAATCCCTTTAAAAATCCATGTTTTTTGACTGATATGGCATAATAGGTATCTTTAGTTGGTGTTTTACCGCAACTAGCGTGTGCATTATTATTATAGCCCTTTTTATGATTCATCAAAAAGCAATTGCAATACATATCCAAAGAATCACGGCTTGTACGATTTCAAGATGCTAATGGATAAACAAGAAAAGTGTGACCACCCTCTTCCGTCCGTCCACGTTTCGTATGCCTTACAACCTAACGACTTTTAAGGGAAATCGTGGAAACTTTGAAACAAATAGCGTATTTAAGCTAGTTTTCTATACTTACTTAAAAATGTTCAGTACTTCCTTGCGTTTCAGGAAAAATGCGCTGTGGATTCCATAAAAAAAAATTATTGGAGCATGTTTTTAGAACCTGAAGCGACCTAAAGAGGCGAATCTTTAATTAAAATTCTGTAGTCTAAATAGTCCGGATGACCTTTAAGCTTAAGGCCAAGGTACAGCTTGAATTCTACCTTTTATCTTCCGTCCTTGGCACGATCCGTCAAAAAATGTATGCATCATGAAGGTAACCATACCTTGAACTACTGGAGATCACTTCGATCGTTGATGCAATTCGCTAATGCATAACGGCGACCTGCCCAGTTAGCTTTTAGGCCTCAAAAAAAAAGCACTTTTTGGGGGGTATGCGCGTTGACAACGATGCGATACCCCGCGCGGTGCCCTTTTTTGGCGTAGCGTATTAAGAAAGAATCTCAACACAGTGCTTCGACAAAACTTCACAGTGCGGTGACTCATGCAAGGTCTGCGGAGCCTACGCAATTAAAAAGTCGCCAGTTCAAGTAGGATCTGAAATGGCCATCTCAAATGCGCCGTAGTGCTAGACGACGCTATTCAATCAATATTTACATACTGGCACACGTCCAGCCCACTGAAGAGATGCTATTTGTGAATGATTCCTAATGAAAAGCGCGACTCGATCGCACCATAATCATGGTGAGAAAGCTGCTTCTAAGGTTACCTGCTAAGGGACTAGACAGTTACTTAGAAAACGTACACGCTACTACAACGGAGCAGCATGGGTTTTGTAGAGAAAGCTGCACGGATAGGGCATGCGAGGTTCTGATGACCGACGTCAAGAGAGCTCTGGCCGCACAATGGCCGCTATACGCGGTGCTCATCGACTTCGACGCAGCCTTCGTCTTAACGCTCAGGAACAAGGTCATGTTCACATTGAGCAAGGTAGATGTGCTTACAAATGTACTCAATCTTCTCGCTGCGATCCTAAAGGAGAATAGAACCACCATTGATGACGTAGCGGCCGAACTCCTGTCTTAGGCGGTCGAGCAAGTTTGAAGTACAGTCAATCCGGCTTCACGCGGCAGTCACAGATTCGGGATTGACGGCAAGCCCGATTAAGACCAACGTGATGAACCTTAGAGGGGAAGGCAGGACAGCGACCACTAATGTTGATCGGAGTCACCCTCGTCACTAAATCACACATATGAGATATATGTGATTTGGCAAAACTTTGAGTAATTAAGTTACGTCAAAGCCTCCTTCTTCACAAGAGAACTGGAACTATATATAGTGACCTGAAATCGCCTCGTGTAATTTCCTAGGCGATTAATGACTGCGCCTTGAGCTCCCAGTAACAAAAGTCTTCAAGGCCAACGTTAGAAACTGGGAGTAGAAATTCGCAGAAATCGATGGAGGTTTCCTTGGCTCGGGTACGATGAGGAACAACGGGTGGGAACGAACGAACCGATTAAACAAATATGTCGTCACCCGCTTCGCCATACATCGCTTTCACCATAGACACAGTAGGAAATCGGGTTTCTATTAGCTGGACGATACATGTAAGCACCCCAGATGCGAGGAACATTTTGATAGATGTCATGCCACTCGTTGCCCCCTGGTACAATCTTTGTCACATTTGGCAAATCGCTTGACATAGTTTTATAAGACTCGTATAACCCATATGGTCCAAACTGTTTTAAATAGTTCATTTTGACATTGCGATATTGTATTATTGATGTGTATGCGCGAAATCGTTATCAGCAAAGATCAATAAATTAAACTTCATTGATTTATAACTTATAGCAGATAAAGCAGCTTAGTCTTTCGATACACGTATCCTGTTGGCCGCCAAGCTGATGAATAGATACAATCATCTCTATTGAACAGCGTCCGCTATGCTTCAATCTGGCTTTGTCTGAGAGTTATGGTAGAGTATAACGGCCTTGCCTGCACCCTTTAATTACGTTTAAGGGGTCTTTAAATCGGTAAAACCCATTAGTTTGTGTGATTAGTTAAGTATAGAAATATATATGAAGGCATTAATGCTTAGAAGTAGTCATTTATGGTTGCTTCCCATCTAGAAAACAAAACGAAGAATAGCAAATAAATGAGCAAAACTGGGTAACTTCAAATAGTGAAAAGACAAAGCTATAGTTGACCCCAAAGCAAGACCATATACGCAAGGACATTGTTCTTACCCCGCGTTGTTCCCTTTCACTACCAGTTGCCTCTCACGCTTTAACAAGGTCGTTTCTATTTATTTGGCACCGACAGATGTGTGGAAATGTAGCGTATGTTAATGCTAATCGTTGGCTCAAGTCAAGAAAGCATAAGGTACATGAATGACTTTGGCTCTGATTCGTATTCACCCGTCAGACAACGTTCCGGTCCTGCAACTGACGGAATCCATAAGAGCGGCGACTAATACGCAGAAAGACATCCCCCCTTTTTATACTGAAGCAAAAAAAAAGGTAGCGTATCAGTTTTATGTAGTCCTTTTGCCTTACGCTTCTGTTATTTGTTAGCGGCATTTCTTCTTAGCTGATGACAACACCAAAAACACGATACTTCTGTTAAAACCATAATATGCTAGACAACGAAAGTAAATTAACAGTGTACAGAATAATATCTTGTGCTACCAACACGAAAGACTGGATTATCAGAGATCAACGGATCCCAATTTTCAAGAAATGTTAGGTCTAGTTCTACGGCCTGGAAAAAAGACCTTGCTCGATTTGTCATGCCCTTTGTAGAACTAGTCATCAAAACATTGGAAATATCTCAGTCGAATAGAAGTGAAGCCAATCGTTTGGTTGGAGCCGCAAGCTCAGCGTCGACCATAGATAGTGCCAGTTGCGAGGGGAACTGAACGACAGCTCTAGATCATTAAGACCAAATTAAACCTACATTAGGTAGTCTGTCTAATCATAATTTCAATCTGAGTTAATCGCTTCAGAGGTTTCACACGGCAAAATTGTACTGGACAGCCAACTGACAGGCTTAGGCGTAAAAATGTAACTTAGTTTTGATGATTTAAGCGGAAACGACGAATTTCTAAATTCAGCTGTTTTTCTTTTAACTCACTTTTGTTTTATAGAAAAAAAAAAAAAAAAAAACACAAACAAAAAAACATTTTCCAATGTATACATCTTCAATTTTCTCGGTGAAGTCTAAAATCTAGAAAAAAGTTCTTAGCACATTTGCGCCCCTGAATGTACCCTCAGCATATGGCTTTCATTCATTTAAATCTCTTAAGATCGAATCGTTATGATTGCTTTTCCCTTAATGGGTTCTTTTTTCATAGAAAACTAACCGACAATATTATACGGTCGATGTCACCTTGTTCCCTGACGGCAAGACGTGACGACCTGCAGTCCGTTGTGTTCGTTTATGGGAGTGACATTATCAAATCGGACCCAGAATTTATTCGGTGTACATCTGCCTGGTTCTAACTGGCCTATTTGATGTATATGTCAGACTGGCGCTCCAGACTGACGATCGGCAGCAATCATTGATCAGTGAAGTACGAAATGGTCATCTATAGCAGAACCACTGTTTTGCGTTCATTGTCTTTAGGTTATCTCCAGAACGAACGACAAATAGAGACAGAGACCCACTGAAGGCCAATTTTCGCAGTACGTATGAATATTATTCAGGAACTCATATAGAGCATACTTTAAAATCCGATAGCTCATCTATTTGTTCTAGCGATGATTCTATGTTACACATAGATCATCGTAGAGAATGGCAGAATTCAAAGCAAAAGGGAACCTAAATAGGGCAAAGCACTTGACGCTAGCTCAGAAAAACCTGATTTAGCACTGACTTCATGTCGCATACTCGAGTTTGTAATAGCTTAGGCGCAAGCACAACACATATAGGTATGAACATGGAGAAACTATTTACACACTGAAATTCACTCGATGATTAGAAAATCCTCACAAAGTTGACGCACGCAACACGATAATGGACTTCACGGTAAATAAGTTCGTTCATTGACTTAGAACTATTATCTCTATTTATTATTCTTTCCTGTTTGATTTGGAAATAATTTGCCATTTACAGATGAACGTAAATGATATCTCCGGTGAAGTAATGATGTCTGCTGTCGAGGTATAACATACCGACATATAACGAGGTCATAACGAAGCCGCTTCCGACACCGACGAAGCAACGTGGTGACACTACGTGTTATCGCTTCCCTCGTGTTTTAGAAGGCACATTTTGTTAGGTAGATGCAACAGTAGAAATTCTTCAGGACATGCAACTTTGAGCCTCAGTTTGGAAATGCCCTAATGTTGGTTATAGCCGTTGTCCGGTGCTTGAAGCAAAAAAAGCTTTGAGTACCTTTGTTTCACTTGAAACAGTTGCCCGTGTAGAACCGTAAAAAAATATATGAGCACTGCGAAACAAAATCACGGTGCCGACAATATAACCAATGCATCTATCTGTACAGAGCTCTTCCTGCTCTTAACGTTCCTTACAAAGCCTTGCCTCGAATAGACACTATAAAAATACGCACGAAGTACCGATTAATTTCCCACGTACCGAGAAAGGGTCTCATAAACGAATACAAATTTCAGAGCGAAAATCATGTTATCATTATAACTATCCTGCGCCTTAGGCTAATCAAGTTTCACTTTTTCCAATTAACTTTAATGAGGAAAGTTTAAGGACGCTATAAGTTTCTAATCGCTTATCCGTAATTCACCACGATTTGCAGCCGCCATCTTTACATGGTAAGCGAGGGTTTTCATTAAAAGGGGAAACTTGACAAAGATACTAATACGCCTGCGTAAACAGGGGACCTCCCATTCGCTTCAGCATAAGATTGTCTTTTTTTTTTTTTTTTTTTTCCAATGTTTTAGATAATTGTTTTTTAAATAAGATTTCCTTATGTATCTTTTTCTATACTATTTGAAATTCCTGAACTTTTCCGATAAGGTTATATAATGTCAACCAGTTGCAGAATGCGCAATCGGACACGGCGTCATGCTCAGAGCGAGTGCTCGGCGAATCTTTAACAAAATGCTCTATTTATCTTGTCTGTCTTTGCAGCCTGCGATGATTTGAACAATGTTCACTATGTGTATTGATATATCGACAGCTTGCATGATCCTTCATCTGCTTCGTTATTACATGTTTACGTCAGTTTGAATATTGGGATTAAGTTCAATTTCGTCTAATACTACCGTTTCAGGATACCCATTTCAAGAAACTAGTATCCAAGTGCCCATTAAAATAGTATGATCTTCTAAATACGGTTGCCGTAGTTGGTCGGAAATAGTAAAGCAGTTCTGGTTACTTTTTGAAGATGCAGAAGTTAAGCCGTCTTATAGAAGAAAAACGGGAAGTTACGTTCATCAAGCAGGTTGTCAAGGGCACTATTTTGCTACGAAGAAAATAACTAAAATAGAAAGGTTCTGCAGTTGTAGCAGCCGTTGTCTATCGAAATACGCGTAGGTTTTTATTACTGGTGGTATGAGCTAACAATGGAATAGCGAAAAATACGGCTGGCAACAAGACCCAGAATAGGGAATCATCGGGAGAGTAATATGGTCTTCACAGGTACGAATATGAAGGTGCCGTATATCCCTGTAGCACATAGCTGGCGACCGGGGTGGGACCTATATGTAAGAGGGAGCCTCGAGGGGGAAAAGAGGAGGAGACTAATGTAACGAATGTTTCCTGAAACCAGGATGGACGATTTCTTCTTGTGTGAAGCAGGCATACAAGTGTTGTTGTTGTTGCTGGAGGCGAGTTGTTAAATATATAATACATTGCTGCTTAATAATAGGCCAGGCGGTAGGCTGCCCGCGGGGGGAATTGGAGGGACGTCTGTTGGGGCAAGCTAAATTGCGCTGCTTTGCGAATAGTGTCGTGATTAACGACGACTGAAAGGAAAAAGAAAAGTGGGTGATTATGTCGGCGCCAGAGACGACGCTAGAGACGGAGGTGGCGTTAGACATAGCAAACACTAACACAGTTGGCAGATCACAAAACGAGGAAAAGGCAGGCGATGATTCAGCAGTATTTCGATGAACAGTTGAACCGAGGAGAAGCTGTCGGCACTGCAGTCTGAACTGTAGGAAATGCAGGGAAATTATATCGCTATGCTGCTTAATAATTGCATGTCTTAATAATGATAACAAAAAAAACATGGTTGTTTACAAGATCATCGTAACCGTTTATTATTCGCCTTTACTAGGTATCTAAGAAAAATGGTGATGATACCATCTTACGACAGTGTCTACTCTTTGTTGAATTCGATACGAACACGATGAGGATATGATAGATATATGGGCCTATACAAAACTGGGCACATGACTGGAAACGTTCCACTTTGACTCTCTGACAAAAAAGGGGTAGTCACAATGTCTAATCAGTACTGTCCGGCTTCTCCAGAGAAATGTTAGTACCGAAAAAAGGGTTGCGTTTCCTTCTATGCGCTACCGTCAAACCTAATATGAGCCAGAATTATCAGTCTCTGAGTAATGAGCTTTCGACAAAACATTGCTGCATTTTGTGAACTTTAGTGAACCCGCCATTTTGTGTAAGCTTATTAGCCTGTAGCTCTTTGACATTACTACCACTGAATCATCATAGGCGACCTAATGGAGACTATATGTATATAGTCTTCAAGTTATCTTTTAAAGTGACACTACAATTGACCAGTTTTAATGAAAGTATTTATTTTCTTAATACCTTTATATTAATCGGCCAGTAGCGGAGTGAGACACAGAACCGGTATGTTCCTTCTGTCACCGCTTTCGTCACTAAAATTTCTGGCTTCAGCGAAGAAAAAGAAAAAACTGAAAAAAATGAATACCAAGCTGCACTATTATAAAGGTAGAACGTGTCTTTTGCTCTCCGCCTTAACGATCCTATTATAGGTATCGATATAATGGTATCTAGGCTTACGGATATTTCGGTTGGAGAACGGCAAAGTACTAGCAGGATTGCGAATTATTTCGGGTAGCCTCACCTGAACGCAGGTACATAAGTAGAGCGGCAGTTAAACCCGAACCAATCGGCGCTAACGTTTACGGCCCTGTATCTTGCCCGTAACGTATAACTTCTTTTGAATATATCTAGCTGAACAATCTAGCTTTTAGTCCAAGGTGACGTTCAAATACCTTAAGACTGTTTCATTCTATTTGTGAAAAGCCTCTGATAAGCGACGTTGATATGCCTACATTCGTGAGCTTTGCTCAAATACGTAAAAAAAAAATTCAACGAATTTCAATTTAGGCTGTCAAATTTGAAGAAAATTAATGGCTTTAGAAAGCAAACATTGCAGAGACCCAAAAAGCGTTGCGAGCCACTAATCCTTACGTTATGGTTCCACGTAAATCAACGACGTTTCGATGAATTTTCGGCTAATCATAATTTTTCGTTTGTTTGTTTGTTATAATGAGCGGCAACGTAGTAAACTGTCGGGCAAAATTTGCCCCTTGTGCGCAAACGTTATCGAATATCGTTTCGACAAACTAAACTATCTGAACCTGTGGTTTAGCTGAAACGATTTCTATTCAAAATCGAAATTCAAAGATTTTCCTATTACGCTTTAGGTACTGTATTGAAATACGCTAAGCATTGGGAATCAAGCTAAAATTTAGCATGTTATTGGCAAACGTTTGAAGAGCTTGGAAATCGGCTGCTTTCGCGCACTTCATCACAGAGACTAGGGTCACGCCTAGAGCTGGCTGGAGTGGCCGAAAAGCATGTGCCGTTACGTTGACTACGCATTGTGCTTTAGGACCAGGTAAGCCCCGCTTGTGCGACTCTGCTATCGCGTGCTCGTGCAAGACATCTTGGCAACATTCAGGCGAGTTTGCTTTAAAAAAATAGGGTTCCATCCGTTACACACTCATAGATATCCCTGCTGGTAGCGTAACATGAAGCCACTAGGCATGAGAGCGTATAGGCCGCCAGATAGGCGAGTGATATATTGTTGCAATATGAATACGATCTTCAATACATACGTATGTGCATTTATCATCATGCTCAGTCACTCTAGTCAACTCTAGTGTCCTGGCGTTCGCTCTTTGCCTGTTGTTGTGTCTGCCTTAGACGTACTAGAAGAAACGTTTGTGCTTCACTATAATTTCTAATTAACTTTTTGATTTTGTTGCACTTTTCCTCTGCTTTAAACCCCTGGGCAGTTAAAACGCTAACGAATCGAGATTAATTAGCCCTATTCGCTGTGTATGAGTAAAGCTTCTTGTAACATATGAGTTTATTCCCCAGGGCGGCTGTTCGCCAACAGACACAGATTTTAGGAAAGCCTGACGGATTCAAAAAGACGGTTCGATCATCCATATCGGAAGGTAACGCAAACGCAATCCATATATATTGCGTTATTATATGGACGTTGGTCTTCCTTCAGTAGTTTATCTGATACCACTATTACTGGCAGTCTTCTTCTATACATGTATACCGGCCAGCACGGATCAAGAAAAAAAGAGGGAGAAAAAGTTGTGAGGCCTCAGAAGATAGTGCTGCCGGCAGGACGAGCTTGTTGGACGGCAAACTGACTGTCGTCTAACAAATCGCCGCTGCTCAGACGATACAAGTACGATGTGAGCGCGCGCGCGCCCCGATTCCTGCGGCCTGCTTTCAATTCGTGCCTCTCATGTTCCTTTGGCCGTCTCGCTCCACCCTGTAATAGTTTTAGCCCCAATGAGCCCGTGTTTACCCCATTCGCACTTCTTCTGACTCCCATAACCTCCTTCCTTGCCGCTGCTGCTCGCGGTTGTTGGTCTTTGTTACGTTCTTCTTTCATTGATATAGGTCGGTCTAGGTGCATCACCGATCTTACAACACTGCACAACGAACACGCTATTCCTATTAATGCACATCATCATATCATGACAAATTGATAGTACTGACAACGTTGATGAAATAATCGTTCTCAGTGCCATCTTTTATCTCTCGCCGAGCAGACGGCTAACAAGACAAAGGATGACCGGCAGATTAAGCATAGCGCCAAACCAGTGCTTAAATCCGTGAGGGTGTGGCGCTATTAAGCCGATATTCAATGTCACTTGTATGATAGATTATTTGCATTCTTACCGTTATGTTGTAAGCGTATCCTGAAAGTAGTTTAGTTCTAGCAATAACGGTTTTTTCGCTTCTGCTATAAACCATTTATGGGTATATCAACCATCATCCGATAGTCACGCATTGCTTTACCGATGATCGAAAAGAATAATTTCAAATTATCTCGATACTTAACGCTCCACATCAGTGTTTTAATGTGTGCACAGTACGAAATTAATCTTCTGTGGCGTTTGTCATAGCTCCTCGTACACCTTAGCCGTTTCACAAAGGGCATTGTAATCTATAAACATAGTTGTCTAGCGATTATTTCGAAATAGCCGTCACAAGCAAACGATAATACGTTAGGAGAGGCCATCGACTATTCGGTCACCTTCCTTGTACATGGGTGACCACAGCCCTATACATTCGAACCTGGCTAATCCTGTAAACAACACATTTTTCAAATCACTTCGTTCACTTTCTTCGACTGATATGTTGTTAAATTCAATGAGAAAATAGACTGAGATAGACCTAAAATTATAGGAACTTCAGGGGGTGGACTAAGGAAAAAGAACGTCCAAGCTTTCATTGACTCTAGCCTTGTTTATCTCTTCCAATCTATACGAAGGTTTGGCCTGTCATACTGTTTATGTTATGTACCGTGTGTGTCTTCTAACCTGTCCATGATTGAAAATCCAGCCATCAGATACATATGGCCAAGCTGAAGCCAAATCTCGAAAGCTCTGTTGTTCGTCAGCATTGACACGTTCAGTATCATTGTTTCTTCATTGATTTAAGATGAAGCCGTCGCATAAGCATCGATTCTAGGCTGAACATCAGCTTTTCCTCTAATCGTAACGACTGTACGCCAATGCATGTTTCGGTGTTCGCACAGAAAAATAAGGACTCCCACGCCCCTGTCCGTTCGCGCATGAACAGCGTCGGCCTTTGACTCCTTGAATTTCTGAAACCACGCTAGTTCAAATTTACCGGAACGCATATAAACCAAGACAAACTATACTCGTAGGTTTAAAAATACGTTTTACATATTGGTCATATCAATGCATATGTACAACAACTACTGATACAACTGTGTTTGTTCTCAGAACTAGTCGAGTCTGGCTGAGCAGCGAACGAAATTTGTCTCAAAACCCTCGCTCATTGTACGATCAAGGATAATAACTACAGTCATGGTTATCCTCGTGTGGGCACCGTGGACTTATGACCTGGTAAGGAAAAGAGAGGAAGTTCTAGGTAGAAAGAATTGGAAGAGCAGCAGCAGCAGCAGCAGAACATGGCAAAGATAGACTGGCTAAGAACTGCGCGTATAACCAATTCAAAAAAGAAAAAAAGATTAAGTTTTGCTCGCTTGCTCCGCTGCTACGATCAGGAGCCACTCCTGATCATAGTACTGGTGCCATCGTTGCTGAAACAATAAGATCCGTCTCCTGTTCCTCATCACAACCATCATATGGGTGGAGACGAGCTTGGCGCTATAAACCCTCCGGCCTCTGGCCTTCTCTGGCCTCTTACGGCCAACAGCAATCTAGACCCGCCATCGAGACAACCTAACTGGGGCGCGCAGCAGAGAATGCACGAGTCAAATTCGCGCGGGGGAAAAATATTTTATTAAGGATATTTTAAGACTAGAGTAAAGTCTAAGTAAATGAAGTGCATCAGGCGTACGCGTAAAATAGGAATTCCAATAACGCTAACTTACGGCTTGTTTGAAGTTCTGTGCGTAAACTAGTTCAAGCCGTACCGTTGCCGGCATCAAGTGGCGCTGATTCCAGTTTGTACTTTGTGGCCTTTCAATGATATCGAAGCTAGCTCGACAGAAGCGCCCTCCTTTGAACGTGAGCCAATTTAGAAGTAAGTTTACGTAGACACCTAATGTCGTATCTGTCTACGGCCTTGTATCGCGTTAACGAAGCGCACAGATATTGAATGCATTGATTGAACTAAGCTTAATTTCTTTTGCCGCGCTCGTTGCCACTAGCGAGGCCGACCTGGGTCATCGCGCCCAGTCTGCATGTTGCCCCTAAAGAACGAAAACACAATTAATGTCTAACCTGAGAGTCTAAAACTTGCTCTGTTTAGTGACTCTTTTCGATACGTACGTCAACGTATAAGGATCTACGTACCTTTCTTCTTGACGTACTCGGAAATAATTTTGATAAAATATTTGGCTTTGTAAATTTTCCTCAATAATTTAAAGTAACTTCTAACTGCAAGCCTACTAGGACGCAGCTTCTAATACGCTATAGTGCAGATTCTGACATCAGATATGGACACAGGCTCGAAATTAGAGGAACTCCTTATTGCTTTGTACTCAACAAAATGCGCTAATTTACTTTTTTACTAAGTACCAGCGATTCTCATCTCTTGATACGACACGGAAAGATACCCGGCTTTTACTTTACTTGTTGGCCATACTTCCACTTATGTGAGTGCATTTGCATTAACAAAACACAGGATGCAAGAAGCAAAAAACCTTGACTTCGAAGCCCGTAAACCTGGCGGTCTTGAAGGAAAGTTGATCAAGGCTTAAGGAATTGTCCTTATGAACCTGGAATATAAACTTCTCGATACAACAGCTGAGCTAATAGCTTCTTTCTTTGTTTGTTAAAACGCTAACGGTTTGACTTTATATCACTGTTTTTATTATTTAATTTTTATATTTATTATACAACTAAACGTTTTTATAGATTCCAAACGAAGTTAGGTTTAGCTTAAATTCCAGATTGAGCCAATTCAAATAACTGCCCACGGAGCTTCCGAACGTGTATATAGAGGTTATTAAACATACATGTTTATAAACATCAGGCTGATACAGATGTAATGCTACTGCCTTTTCAAAGAGTCTTTTTAAAATTATTTTTGCTAGCTTATTTTTACCTCTGCGTTTTCTGTTTAGAATTTGGCATCGTCGTCCAGCATTGCAGAAGGCTGGCTACCAGCGCGGAACAAACTGTGTCTGTGGCGGAATCGGAACCTATACCACAACGTGCAGCCTGAAGTATTAGCAGACAAATAGATTACCCACTAGGCTATCATGGGAACTCTCATCTCATGGTCTGTCCTCTCAGGACTCTGGGCCCTCGTTGTGAACTCTAGACTTTTACACGAACGAAAAGTGGGTGCTACTGGCGAAAAAAGGTCGCGCACTTTAGATACTTGGCCCACTGGGTGCGAGGTTAAACATTTGGCGAAGGAGTTTGAAATATGTGTATTTTGTATAGTGAAGACTCCACAACTACTCGAACGGAAGTTCAGAGATTCCACCTTCGGCACCCCTTGTTGGCCATCCAATGTCTATTTCATTCAACGCTCTGCACACAACAAAATAGAAACGTTTTCCACTGTTTCCATAAAATGGTTTGAAGGTGTGAAAATTAAAATTTTATCTACATTTCTTAAGTAGTAAGAACAGGACTAAAGAGGATTCTCGAGATTGTTCTTTTACGTAAGTGTTCTAAACAAAACGCCTCCTTTTTGAAATAAAGGAAAATTTCGAGGTCCCCATAAGGCGTACGAATCGAACTAACTAGAGCAGTAACAGTCGTCTCAGCCTTAATGATAATACCATGTGTTTATAGGTGAAATATGTTGAAGAAATCCTATTGTGAGCCAGCCGAAAAACAGTTTGATTCAATCAGTTCCTCTCGCCGCCAAACAAGACCCCCAAATGCGATTAACGGTAATGGTATCATTGCCCTTTTTATGTTTCATGCTATTTTCGTGACAACATCGTCATACCCACTACTACCATCAGTCATCGTTATGATTAGTGTAGTCGTTATCTTTACATCATCATATAGCAGTAATAATTATGTCATGGGAGCATGCTCGTTTAATGAGGGATCGGCTTATTTTGTGCTTGCTTAACGACTTTAACTATTTATTACGCTAGCATATATGTTAGGGAGCGCCGCTAACGTACCGCTTGCGTTATTGTTGTTGGCCGTCCTCTAAAGTATCGGAATCTCGACTCCTCTACCCTTTCTCGAAGGAGAAGAAGGAGGAAATTGAAGCTGTCACGTAAGGGGACAACGAAACAGCATCGATGAAGACTTTGCCTTCTAGACGAGGATCGTGACCGCATATATGTAGGGTATCCATGTAAATTCACTAGTCCCTGCTATGTGGCTAAGGGGAGCCAAAAGCCAGCTTTATAGAGAAAACACCAGCGATAAATATATCTTTTACGATTTTGTTTACGTTTATAAATGAAGTCGGTAAATGCTTGAAGCGACTTCCTAATACTTAAAACATTTCGCTGCTTGCTGGATTCGGAGATTTCAATTTTGGGCGAAACGCCATAGGTCACAATGACATGCCGTTACTGCTCGCTCGCTCGGTGTTTTATTGCTGGCTGATACATATCCGTCGTCGAACGTGAGGTCCGAACAAGACTCTAAAAAAAGATATATGAGATAATTAACAATGATGACAGAGACGCTAACAAATTGTCTCATGAAAGCTTACAGCTAGGGCCACTATAGTACTAGAAATATATAAAAAATAAAATGGCGTAAATATGTAGCACTAACTAAAACATGTTGCTCTATGTCCTGTATTCCGTTTGAGCACGAACGCGTTTCATCACATAAAAGTAAATAAAAAGATAGAGCAAGTTTGCGAGATTCACCGTTCAATCTCTACGCTATATTTGAGTTTACCTATTGTGACACCTTACATTGTTACCTCGCACCCTAGGAAGTCTGAAGATTTGCAATGATATTAAGAATTTTTGTTTTTATCAACTTTGTCTATGCATCGATTTTTAAGAAGGAACTCCTGAGCGATCTCGTGAGCACTCCCGCTGCGTGAAGCGCTACCGCTCGAAATCATCGCGCTACACACGTGGTACCGCCGTCTTACCAAGAGATCGCCGACTGCCTGTAAAAAGCAATTCGGCATGTTAGGGCGTCCGCCGATGCAGAGCATTATTTATTACATTATTATTTATTAGCTGAAGACTGCCAAGACGATTTCAGTTTGTTGGCTATGATCGTTCTCTCCCGCGGTGTCACCCTTGACAATCGTGTTCCTCAGCTTTTCAACAGCGACCTGGCTTGCACTGGTGTCACCCTAACGAGCCACTTTTGAGCAGTTGGCGACGGGAACCACACTTCTCAAAAGCAGTTTGTGGCCGAAATAAAAAATCTTCTAATACCAGACGATAATAAGTCTTCTGCATGTGAAGGAGGAGCTTGTGCCGGACTTCCTTAACCAGATCGCTAATCAAGCCTTGTTCAACTGCGTAGCGCTCAGTGTTTAGACGTACGGTTGCTGAACAATCGTATATGTACACCGATAGAGCTATTACTGTGACGAGAAAAGTTTATCAGCAACGACGGTATCGCAAAACTTTGTAAATATCGGGTCACAAACGGCCGTACTCCAACGAGATTTGCAGGGCCGATCTCTAATACTAGAAGCTTTCGATTTTCAAATGAATGCTCGGGCTGGCCGCCGGTGCCTTACGGCTAAAAAACCATTCCGGAAACGTGTCGGGCTGGAATAGGACGAAACATATTTAGCTAAAGAACCGAAAATAGGAAAAATATGATGATTAAGTGTGAGTTGTATGTGCAATAAGTTGCTACTGATTTGGTACAATATGTATCACTACCATTTATTATTAAATAAACTAGCTAGTTTCAAAGGGCTAAAAATCTATTCCTCTTTTTCGTTCCGAATTTAAGCTAAAACCTCTTAGAGGGGTAAATCGTGAAAGCTTTCATTCGATCCTTAGCGTCGTCGATGTATACAAAGAGACGCTATTTCCGTAATTGTATGGACCTGTATAGTGCCTGATAGTCCATATAGCCTCATTCGATGTGACAGGAGCGTCATTTTGCCAGAAATACGGTGACTTCCTTTCATCGGTTTGAAAATGAAAAAATAATATGTAGGTTTGTTGTAACGAGGGTAAAGTGGTGGAGTTATCCAGACAGCGGCAACAACGGTAGCGGCATGAATCTCGACGGCATTAGGTACGACTAACAAACGGCGCCAACTTCAACCGACGTCTGACTGGGTTTGTCTGGTCGCTTGCTCACACTACGCTAGAGGAAGGCGCTGAATGGTGGATTGCATGACTCTTCTCACTGAGTAGTTCTGCTGCTGCCGCTGCAGCTCACTGACGGCGACAACGTTACGCTTGAAAGCGTCTCCCTAATTCTGCGCCTGGTGTCACAGTAGGATAGTTACATAGACTACATCATAGGTATATAAAGACATAGACAGCGTCACAGGCAGCAGCAACAGCAGTAGGGTGATACGGGAGATAGCGGCAGGGGCGACTGCCAC
The DNA here is from genome assembly GCF_002443255.2 of Varroa destructor. Lineage (NCBI taxonomy): Eukaryota > Metazoa > Arthropoda > Arachnida > Mesostigmata > Varroidae > Varroa > Varroa destructor. Next base: position 1,172,920 of record NW_019211456.1, on the reverse strand, counting down.
GGTAGCGACAGTTCATCCGCCGATTCGTCTGCCACAGAAGCGAAAACAACTGTCCCTATAGGGAAGAGAAAGGGTGGATAGATGCACAGAACACAGACGTTCGGTCCTCGCTCTCTGAGTCTCCGTGCCATCGGAGCAGGTACATACATCCGCTACGACGATGTTGACGAAGGCAGCGGCGAGGCACCATAGCCGCAGGACTAGCAGCAATAGCAGGACCAGCAGAAGGAGACGAAAAAGCAACTTCAAGAGCATCGTCAACCGCTGCCGCAAACCCCCATTTTGTTCAAAAAGTAATAGCTACGGCCCAATGAACTTCGGATAACACAATCGAGCATCAGATACGCTTTGTTTTATCAAACACAGACATACTAACGAATATAACCACACATAAACGCATGCGTTGGTGCGCAGACGACGCACGGAAAGTTACCCATTAAGGGTAGAGGTTCAGCAAAAGTGGCAATCAAACCCACGGTAACAACAGCGATACTAAAATGGGCCTTGCCGACGCTGATTGAACAAAATCCCGACAATAATTGCGACAATTCAAATTCTTGATTATCCACAAGTATGTACCGCTATCATGTAGCTAAAAGGCTATTTAATCGATCCTTGTTTAGGAGATTGCACAGTACTCAATTGAATGCGTGAATAATTCAGGTTAATGTAAAACCATTTACTATGATAACATTGAAATACATACTCAGCTGCTCGTTTCGCCATGATGCGTCATCTTGTTTTCTACAAATTGGACAACTCTTGCTTCTGGATCAGTGTCTCGTTGATCAGACTATCAGGTAATCCGATGAGATAAAAAATATCAGCGGTGATGGCAAGGCCTTCCTGCCGCAGCCAGCCATGTTTGACTGATCATCTGTCAGACCCTCGACAGACTCGATCTCTGTTGTTTTAGGCTAGGTTAGGAATTTTCTATTACTTCCTACTGTTTTTGTCTTAACGCTAGATGCCTACAATACAATATTATATCGTTTCCGTTCATTATGAGATAATAGTACCTAATATATAATACATATCGACCAACATGCTACCAAATGCTATGGCAATACAAGATTGTGAAAGACTGCTGATACCTTATTACCGCCGTCATCATTATCACCACCGTAGGCATTAAGGAACAGATGGGAACCGACAAATTGTCCCAGCGTTAACGCTCTTTGTTCTTAAGACCGTGATAAAAAAGCGTTCATATAGTGACTACGGAAAGGTAGCTGCCTTGGCTAGAGGTAAACGTCCCATGACGAAAGTTGTTTCCGCGTCATTCGGGCCACAACCCGCTGATATTCGCCTCCCTACACCGCTTGGTATTATAATTACGCTGTTCGATCAGCGATTCGGCCTATTCCATAACCTTTTTTCGAACACCGGTTGAATCCGGTTGCCGAAATCAGTGGATCAACTCAGCGAACATCAAACATTGCTAAAGTTTTTTCGCCTTATTTTTTATAGTGAGTATATCGTGGACTAAAAATAACTTCAAAGAACCACGCGGTAGATCCAAAACCTCAATGAACCTTTAGATCATCACTGAAACTTGCTTGCCACCTTTCGGCAGCCTGAGCTAGGCTTGTTTATAGGACTTACCTCAGACCCACGATCTTCGTGTGAAGAGGCGTTACTCATCTACAATGAATTGGTCGTTTTTCTTTAGCATCGAGTTTCTTCAGGTCCGCGCCATCGTCGCAGAGAGGCTATAAGAGACTTGAAATAGGATTTCCGGCATTGAGTGGCTTTTGTTTCTGGAAAAAGAATATATGCCATCTGCGACGACATTTAATTCAAAGATGGATTCGCTCGTTTCAAGGAAGGACCTCAAGCTCCACGACTGTGTCAGCGATAACAATAAATAGTGTATACATAGACAGGCGAAAGGTCGGTATCTTAATCGAAGTCGCTTTGATCTATTTTCTTCTTAAAGGATACGACGAACTATCGGCAATTTGGGCGCCTCCAGTAAATAACCTCGTCATCGCTTCGCCAGACCACCATCTACTGACTGAACTGGCTTAATATACTATTCCTAATGTAATATTAAGAAAGCCCCGGTCAATATATTTAAAGATGGGCGTCGAATTTAAAGGGACAGCACTACAAATCTTCAGATGTATCTGATATCGGTGACCGAAAATGATGGATAATGTCATTCGTGGAGCAAAAGTTGTTCTTTGTCAAGTATACGTGAGCAATCAGCAAGAGCTCCTTTACGCTTGCAGTATTTCAATGGGATTTTTTTATTGTCTGTACGCACATAGTCGCTGCGGATCTTATCTTTTACTGGCACTGAGAACCCTTCCGCGATATGTAACAGTAATCAACTCCAAGATGATTAAACCATAATGTAAAAATTAAATACAGCTATATCATTGATTAGGCACTGTTTCAAGCATTTTTCTCTCTACTGCTGTTATAAAACGGGCTTCTATGGTATATATTTTTGCAGCCCAACTCGAATCGAACATATCTCTATTCTATATATCACTATCTCTTTTTAGTTCTGCTCAGAACTATGCGTTGACTAAACTTATATAGAGTTGAAACTAGTAAATGATGGGTATTCATTATTCTTTTTACTGCTATGCTATTGTTAGCGTTAAGAATCTGACTGATTGAGATAGACCTCAGGTCAACAACGATGAGGCTTAGGGTTAATCGACGATAATTTGAAGCTCCTGTTCCGCCCTTTTCCCGGGTTTGACCTTCTGTAATACGGGCGGGATACTGGCTGAGATTCTCAGACACCAGACATCCTTTCGCGTAAAACATGAACCATAATTCAAAACTTTGGCAGTAGAGGTCGCTAGGTTCGATCTGTCGTTCGGACGTATATATACATACATCCGAACACATAGAGGCCTTAATTCATATGCGGTTGCGTAGTTCTCTCTCTCTCTCTCTCTCTATTTCAGTTGTTTTGTGTTGAGCGGTTTTTTCTAATAAGTGCGTCGACTTGCGGCGATTTTGTCGATGCTCGACGCGCGAAACCACTCAAGTCGACAGACAGAGTGCTGCACCATCAACAGCCACAGCATGAACGGTAGCGCAGCAAACATGAGAAGGACACCGCGTTACCGACAATGGTCCTCGACGCATTCTGGAGCGGCGGCGGCAGCAGCAGCATTAGACCGTCACGCGAAACTTCCATCCCGTTTTCAAGCCTCGTTTTTAGCTACGTTTCAACGTCAACTCAACGGTAGCTACGGTGGCTTAAAGTTACCGATCAGTAGTCGCCCGACCTTCCATCCAAGAGGATAGCTTCTCTACCGTTTAGCAGCAGAACTAGCCATAGCAACGACGCTATCGCTCTTGTCCACCTGATATGAGGACGAACAGATCAGCTTCAAAAAGATATGCTGTCGTTGCTTCGTCATTTCCGTAGTATTTTCCATTTAGGCGAAAAAAAGGCTCATCGCGTGGACGGGACATGGCCGACATGTCGTTAGTGCTATCACTCGACAAAGAGTCATCATCGATCAGCCTAATTCTCGAGCATTTTCTGAGTTGTCACAGATGCTGATCAATACATACTATAATAATGTAATCAATTAGCTGGCTGTGATATGATAAAGGTTTAAAAATGTTATGTATGTAAGTTAGACCTAACTGTTCTTGATTGTAATTCAGTCGTTGAATTGGGCACGCTGCGTGCTATTGCTAAGAACATGTCAGTGTATGCACATTCCCATATGTAAATTGGGTGGATGCAAGAACAAGATGCTATATTTTTCGCTCGTTTTAGTAAGCGACTGCTTCGTTGAGGAGTGGGCGGAAATGGCTCTTACGTTGCCGGTCGGAGTACGTGTTTGTCTCTAAATCTTAGAAATAAATTACCGTTTAAATCGGGAGTAGCTGTTCAATGTTATATCAACTTCGCCGACGTCAATGGTTTTTTTCGAAGTAAACCGTTAAGCGCCGTCTGTAATTTCCACGTGAGTTTTGTGCGTCAGTGCATTGAGGTTATAATACCTAACACAGAGGAATGATCCTATATAGGGTATTCACTCTGAAAACTGAACGGAAAAACAAATTATCAGCTTTTTAAACATTTTTTTTTTTAAAGAAACTTCACATTTCGACACCGATCGTTTCCACCGTCGATATCGTCATCATCGCCGCCGCGCTGACTGTCGCATGAAGGTTGTAACTTTGAAAACGTTGTGGTTGTTCGGCTAAACGAGTGAAAAAGCTGCAACTTACTTGACGTTGGTCTTTTTTAAATATTTATTGATAGCCTCAGGTTTTTTTTCGATCAAAGGGTCTAAAGTTGAAGGTCAGCTACCACAATAGCTTTAACTTATATGCAGCAGTCAACATCTATTATAAACATTCCAATGCGTGTCCTTCAGGGATCAGGCACCTTTTATCGATCAATGCTTCTTGAAGCGAGATAATAAATCCATTGTCTGGTTAACATAGCTACTGTAAAAACTGAAAACAATTAATGTATTCTGCTATCGGTGTGATACGAAATGCTCTAATTGACACAGGGGCACAGGACAAGGTGTTTTATATTTGTTGACCATTACATATGCTTTTTTATAACGTAATAGACATCGATAGGACTGCTCCTTAGGTTGCACTGAGTGAAGCGCACCTAAGTGAGGCTCCGCTACTTCAACCAGTCGTTCGTGCCTTGTGGCTACGCTTGCTAAACCGTTGGATGCCCGACAAGCGAGCTATTTGTAACGAATATCGATGTTGAAAATGGGCCTGTACATCAAAATTCAATCTGATGTTGTTGAGTACTCGAGGCAAGTCTCGCTTTGATTAGGATCACGAAGTTTATTATGTTGAACCTATGAGCTCGAATGAAGTGAACGAGACGACCGCCACTTGATTGCTATGGCTTTAAAGGTCATATATATGGTATTAAAAGTTGCTCAAGGAAGGAACGAGGGGAGCCAATACGAAAGTTTTTTGCTACTCGATCTGATCTCTTGCAGATTTGCAGCCGTGTTTCTCCTGCAGAAGTGTAGTAGTAACGGTACTAACTGACGGATGGCCGTAAAATCAACTAACTGGGGAAGTTGGCCCGAGAAAGTGGGCCAGACAATGCTGTGATCTTTTGACATTGGTCAAACTGGGAATATCAACTAATCATACACCATTTGTTTGTAAATTTTAAGCTTAACTCTATATAGATGGATGTTGTTGTTGATGATTATGCAATCTATCTTTGCAGAGGGATATTATCAGATCTGAAGGAGAAGTACAGTCTCTAACCTATCTATCAACCTGCTATAATTTCCAGCAGACTTTTAAATGTATTAATCATGACAACGTTAGTATTTTGTCCTTGCCATATCTATCTATATAAAAAGACCCCTTTGTATTTGCCTAATAGATAACATTTTTAGCTTTCATCATTCACGTATTTTTTGTCTAGCTTTCGTTTATATAAATATCTTGATAACGTAAATTAACAACTCGTTATTCTTTTTGTTTTTTCAGTTTTCGAGAGCCCGTAACCAATAACGACATGAAATTGGAAAAAAAATATATCAAAATTGAATTTTTTGTTTTTTTTTCCAATACAAGAGTTCTGAGAACTCTACGTTTCTTGACGTTAGCCGTACTTTGGAAATGGAACTTTATACGATGATAATTAATGAAACTGACCGCAGACGAAGGCCGTTAGTGGACGAGTAGTGCATGCGGGCGTGCACATTTTGTACGTTTACACAAAATAGCCATCGCAGACCCTACAGACACGTTTGCGCTCGTCACAGTAGTTAATATGCTACTAGGTAAAGAAAATATCTTGGAAGGTCTCAGGGTGATTCCCGCATCCTGTGATGCTGCTGCTGCTGCTACTGCTAGTTGATGTTGTTACCCCCTGAGGCCTCAACAACTTGAGGTAACTGTGTACTGACGTAGCACAAGCAGTGCTTCATCCGGCACTCAGTGGCACCCGCTAACCTCTCTGAGGGTTATCGTATTTCCCCTTACTACTCATGCCCACAATCGCGAATTAGGGTGTGTGTGTGTGTGTGTGTTATAGTTATGGGCATTGAGGAGGACAAAGCTCACAAGCCTAAATAAGGCCGGTAGCCATCGACAAAGCTAGTAAAAAACAAACAGGAGTCCTTCTGCGAAGCCAATCACCCACAGGAGTCCTCTTAGAGCTTTTGAAGTGCTTCTGTCTTCGTCTGCCGGCTGCCAGCCGCACCTCAGCACCTCGTAGGACCAGCCAAGCCTAAATTAAACAACCGCAGAAAATCACTACGAGTTCTGCTTTTACTATCTTTGTCATTACAACAATTACAAATGCTACCGGTAATAGCAGACACCCGTTGTCATCGCCGCGAATACACATATGTACACAGATAGTACAACAAACAACGTCTTTAGCGACCACCGTAACGAGCGCCCGAAAAAACTGAATCCAAAAGTGAGCAAACGTGATCATGGTGACCCCACATGATGATGGGGGTCGCAATCCGAGATTACTGCCTCCCATCGACTAGCGGCTGCTGTTGGCTAGAGTCGGTGGTGCGACGGCGAGTTGACGGCTGATCGTCGGTTGCTGAGGTCAGCAAAGTTGGGGGCAAACATGCTTTCCGCTATTTCTGTACGCTGTTCATTGCTTGCTTCTTATCTTAATCAGTTGAAATTTGTTCTGGTTACCACCTAATTCCACCTCAACGAGTAACTAGTGCGATACCGTAATTGCATCAAAAATATTGTTCCGAATAGCAGCAGTAGAGTGTTATTACTGCCCTGTTGCGTTTTGTTTCACTCAGCGATCATATATTCGCTGATCCGATAACGGGATGCGATGATGACGCTTAGAGGACCCCAACCATTTCCCCAATTCCTCTCCAGATCTAGGGACAGAGAGGGAACTAACAAACGTTAAAAATAGCGAATGAACACCTACTTTAATTTATAAATACCGGATATTTTAATTTATAAATAGCGGGTATTTTAAATATAAATTATAGTGCGGCGCCGATCCAGTACATATTGCTACTACATATACACTTAGTAAAACAGCACGATCCGCAAATAAATACTACACTATGCTAATAATGTTTGTCCTATTTGAAATGATCCTTGTCTGATTAAAAACATATCTCACAATTGCTGCGGATAACGCTTAATCATTGAGCATATATGGCGCAATAATAGCAATGGCCACACAGAAAATGGCCCAACAGAAATACGTATCTAAGCATGAAGAAGATCAGGCGTCAACGATTATTGCTCTTAATCGCTCTAATAATCAACAATTAACCCGTCGTAGGCAGTTTCTGAAAATACTGAGTAGCCATAATGGGACCGGAAATAGGAAGTGGTCGCAGTCAAAGAACCACCGTCGTCATACGCAGACTACGTACACGGCTCAAGCACGCGCTCACACACACAAATAGACAGAGAGCCAGACGGGAGAGGCAAGAAGAAAGTGAAAGGATAACGAAAATTTAGACGGACTGAGGCATCGAGGCGCAGACGGACAGAACATAACCGTTCTTTTTGTCCCGATTCAGGTAGGACGAACAGGGCCAAAATATTTTCATGTTGTGTGAGCATGCAGTTTCGGTCTCAGTCGCGCTACGCTGAGTCCTGTTGCTGCTAATTGCTACGTAACGTGAATCAACTACGCTTCGTACAATTGTTGACGGTAGCCTACAATCAAAGCAATTGGCAACAGACGCCATAATTACCGATCGAGCTATAGTAGGACCCTACAGACCTATCTGGGCCATATCAATCGGGAAGTTCATGATTAAACGCCTTTGTTGTTTATTGCGTATTGGTAAATGTGTATTAGCAATAAGAACAGTAGAATCGGTGAAAGTCGTTGAATGCAATTGTGATCTTCACATAATAAGATAATGATGACAGTACATCTTGCACTGATTTTTCTCAGTACTTGGAAGAAGAGTTCCTCTTCTTTAGCTATCAATAAAAGGTTTCTGTGCTTACAGCTCAATTTTAACGAGCACAAGCGATTGTATAATGTATTGGTTGAATTTTACCGTATCATTTCTATTGTATTACACGTAAACTTTTCCAATTATTGTTTTTCTCGTAGCTGTCTTTTTCCGGTAAAAAAGAAACCGCTTTTTTGGGCTAAAACACTTCGAAATATTTTGAATCGTTCTTTCGTCACTGTCATCTCCCTCCGAACGTCGTGTGTGGCTTTTTTCCTGGATTTTTCCTAGATGCTTTTTTCTTATACGCATATAGCAATGTTTTTGTTTTGAAAATTCTCTGCTTGGGTTAGCGTCTGGCATCAAGCTTTTTTTTAGTTAATTTTGCCAAAGGAATACCACGTATCCTGTAACCCCACTTGATAGCGCTTGGGTGCCCGACGAACGCACGTCTCTCTATATGATTATCGCGACTGAAGGTGTTTAAAGCGAGTCCCAGTTGCTTTAAGCTGTTTAAGGAGCATTCGATATTCTAAGGTGCTTTTTGTTCGTAATTCGTTCGTAGCTCTCAAGTATCCATCAGCGCGACATCGCACATTTAGCGTTCTAATGCTTTTAATCTCTCTGACCGTGGACGTGTATGTGCGTGCGTGCGTGCGTGCGTGTATCATTTCGGTTTAAACCGCGGGGTGGCCATAGGCAACACTACTTCGGATGCGACCAGTGACACCAGCGTTAAAACACGATATATTGATATTAAGTGAAATTTTTCCTGGTGCAATGGACCGTACGAAACAGCGGTAGCAGTAGTAAAGAAGTTCGAGCGACTGAAGAAGCAGACACAAAATGAACTTCTGACTATAATACTTCTACTACTGCCAATGTTAATCTATGGTGCTGTCTCGATCGAGAAGAGAGCCTTGTTGCCCCTGTGGCTATAGCAGGCTGCTACATAACCATCGCATAGCACCCGCCACCGACGAGATCGGCTAAAGCTCGACGCTGCGGGAGGTAACGATCGCTGCTGCGGATGTTGTTGTTGCCGACCTGTACTATCCCTTGGGTAAAATATGATAGCAGATGTTAAGGGTAAAACCAGCGGTGGTCGGCTAGGAAGCGCAGAACATCTATATATATAACTATTTGATGCCCGGGTTAGACTTTTCAACACTGAATCGGGACTAAATGTGTATTCATTCATGCTTTCATTCCTGCAAATCGTTATAAACTTATGACTTCAACTTCACAGGTCTTCACAATTGAGTAAATACAATATGAATTCCTACCGTTTCGATAGAGCGGCATGTATGTGTATTTTTTATATAAAATTCGCTTGTTTATTACTCTACCTATATCATTTAAGGATAGCAATGAAGTGACTCTCGCGGGACGAGCCACGGGAACATCTACCTATATATATATAACCTAGTTTTTCAGTATTGTGTTAACGAGCATTATTTGTATATAAGGAGTATTAGTTGAAATGGAGAGATTTGCCAAGTAATATAAAGCTGTGAAGACTGACATAGCGTTATTTTGTAACGGTTAAATCTACAAACGTATGTCAGAATTTTTTGAAAGTCATCGTTCCATGTTGGAAGACATACTTACTACGCTCTCCTCCCTATGACACGTCCGAGGCGTTCTTTCAATGAATTTGCATTGCGCGCGTTGACAAAGTCAGCTTATTTTTTTTCTCCACTTGTTTTTAAGGTAAGAATTGGCAGACTTCGTAACAATCAGTTAACTTAGTTATAGCTTATGTAGAATCGCATACATTTTGACTGCCGTCATTATTGTGACCCCCAGGGGGGTGCAAAATCAATTGTTTGAGTTGTATCCAGCACATGCTTAGCTAGCGAACATATCATGTTAAAACGTTTGCTGTTATCGAAACCTCACATGTTTTTTAGTGTGGGCCTGCGTAGCTCTAACGCTATATCTTACGCAGATGTTTCAGTAGCGACCAAATTAGCCCAAATACTGATAACGATGAATAGAATACAGGTAAACAACTATAGAGCCAGGTAAGAAATGTTTGTTTGTTTATTCGTTTGATCCGTTACTAATCAACGTCTCACTGGCTATAAGTTTATTTGTTGCAGACACTTGATAACCGGACACGAAGGAGTTGTTCTAATCTCGTAGGCTACCCCAAAAATACTGGTGGGAAAGAGCCCCAAATTAGGTAAAATGTTATCTCTTTATTAGTATTGGCTCATTCATCATCATTGGATCATAGGCAATACACATAGAACATTTGTCTGTCACCTAAACGTCTGATCCTAGAATAGGAGCCACTGGAATTAAAAATGATGGGCCGATGGCAACTGCTTTAGTGAACTTTCAGACCGAGCGGTTTACTGCGTTCAGATTCCCGCTTTCTTCCTAAAATAAACGTATCGAAATCTAGAAAATCAATTCTGTTGTTTCTAAGAAAGTTTTGATCTTTCGCTTGCTTCCAGACTCGTTGACGATGTGTAGCTCCGTGTAACGGTCGCAGTCAAATGTAAAAGTATCGTAGATCTATACCATACAGTTGGCATATAAGAACGTGTGAACTCGCACAGATCGAAGGCCCATTGAGCTATCACTACGCGACAATTGGTCCTTTCGGTGATGCGGTCTATTAACCTAACATTTACCTGTCCTGTTTTATAGTGATCGTCGGCGGCGCGTGGTACAATGTCGGTGTCATTGCCGATAGCATTAGTTAATGACTGAATTGAACATAACTAATACAAACATGGGATCTGTTTGCTGCACCACTACCTCGATCCTCGTCGGATTTGATGAAGGCACTAGTCCCAAATTACTGAGTAGCCTACAACTGAGCGCGTATAATAGAAGCTATTGCACACTAAAATGATATACGAACGAAAACACTACGAGGAAAAGCCCCAAACAACAACAGTCAAATGGTTATTATTACTATTTTGTGATGTTTTCATACCTGTTTTGATGGAGAGATCTGTCCGAAACAGGGGCTTCTTCACTACGTTATTATTTATATTCATAAACATTCTCATAAACACAAGGGGACGCATAGAGCCGACGAGTGAATAAACGAGTGCAGGAATCGTTTCGATTGTCGCAATATAAGATAGAAGCGTTTTTTGAGAGCGTCCGTTTGGATACGCGTTTTTCCATCTACATACTGAGACGTTAGACTGAGAAACGCTTTGTAAAATATCAGGCCACATTATTTACACGAGCCCAGACTAGAACGACTACGTCGGCTTACATAGCCCGACTTTAAATAAACAATGAGGCTCGTAAACCGCTGCGATATAGCTGCACCCGAAGATAACTGTAACAATTCATGCTTATGTTCTATTTATTCTCTTTGTTTTTAAGGAAGGACTGTTTTTATAATATACGATGAAATCATCTTCTACACACATTATTAATATCTTCACATTCTATTGTCGTCATCGTTAGTACAACCGTTGTAAACGCCGAAAGAGCTCTGGGAATTTTCTCCTCTACTGTCCAGGCACAGGTAAAGATTCGTCAAACTAACAATTGACGTTTCGTGATTTTAATGATACACTCGCAGATGCTTGGACAAATGCAGGCAAAGAAATAGACAGCGCCATTAAATATCTACGTAAAACAATAACAACGACCAACCCGCGTTTACATTTGCACACAAAAGTATGGCGCCCCCGGTAGACCTTGCCAAGGCTTATGCATCGACGGAGAGAGGATATATCATTTCAGTGCGTCCGCATTTGACCGTGTCCGTAAGCATGGAAAGGCCTTTCAAGTTCCATATCACCTAACGTTTGTTACAATAGAGTCACTCTATGTATTCGTTGTCCATCCGCCTGATTCAAGATAGATAGATCATTTCTCTGGCATCGCGTTGTTTCTCTTGTCTGTTTGTCTTGTTATCTGTTTGTCAAGCAGAATAAAGACGACGCAGTAACAATATTTAATGTGTAACTGTATCTTTTTTTTTATAAAATAAAATAAAACACAGTCACCAGAGTTGCTTGGAGAAGTACTGATACGTTTTCCCGTTACTTTGTGCTGCGAGGTTCTGAACGGTCCTATTGAATGAACCCGGCCCAAGGGCGCCGACCTAGTTCACCCTCATCTCTGATCTTTGCAGATATATCCCTGATATAGAAGGAAGAACAAAATAACTGTGTCGCGACCAGTTGCGTCTTTTGAAAAGTGTTGAAATTATTATCAGGCGCTCTCGGCGAGTGCAGCTCTACCGGGTTCTATCTAGCTGCTACCTCTGCTCTATTGAAGTGGGCAGTTTTTACTGAGTACGCTAGCAGTATAATCTTTCTTGACTACGACCACATCCATCATATGAGTGCTTATTACGGTACACACACCAGCAAATAGTAGCCATCGCTATAGAAATACTGTTTCACAATTTTAGCACAGCTTATCAGCCCGTGGTGATTTTTTAATTCTATAAAATGTTCTACAAGTTATGATGTGCTGATCGCATTGTAGTTGCGTTCTACGGGACACCGCTACAGTATCGTAAAATAAAGGTTCCGTGTGCTTTTTGCCCCCGGAGCATCACTATAAGCGGCTCGCGCATTATCTATCATTCGCGGTAACGAACAAATTAACAACAAGCTGATACATACAAGCGAACCCTGGCAAAGAAGTTACGGTTATTCTTGAGCAAACCGGTTAACTTCTGTTTGTAAACCTGATTTATATACGAATTTTTAAATAAATTATAAGTAGCATCTCTCTCTGGTTTGAAAGGTATCGTTAGGAGCAGTAGAAGTTCACTTACTCTGTGGGCGCGCGTAATGCTTTGAAGATTCTTCTTATATATATTTTAAGTTTAGGAGTTCTGCCTATGAAGAGTAAGAAGACGGATACTTCGAATTGTACAAAGCTCCCGGTGGGGTGTTCCACGTTAACTTCACATTGACCGAAGGCCGGCGATAGATGTACGCGTTGGGGCCGCCAAGCTGAACGGTGCAACGAGTGTCGGTATCGACGCCAAACGGCAGGTATCAACTACCTAACCTAACCTAACCTAATAGCTTTCTTTGTGGCTCACTAGCTATTAGCAGTGCCTGTCCACCAAATCACCATGGACGCTGTAGTGGGAGAAGACTGCTATAACAAAAAAGCTATTACAAGGAAATTTGTTAGAAGCTCGCTTTTACCTCGCCCCGCAGCTTCACACGTCGCTGGTTGCTTCCAGTGAGGTCGGTGTTGCCGGCGCGACAAAGGGAACTTGAGAGTGTCCTTATGGATCTTCAATTGATGATCAGCCGCCGACGGACGCTATTGGGAGCTGTTTTGAGCCACTGGATACAGCACGCACGAACAAGGTGGCAAACGGACGGTATTCGGCGAGATTTTTCTACAAAGTCAGAAAAAGTGACACCTTCGTGAGGGATGGGACACTGTCTGCCAGACAAATCCACTAAGTTTTGTGATGCTTCGATGAGATCAGAGTCTCAACGAAGCAGTGCGCCTGAGCCCTGATTGGAGGTCAATTTCTCGTTCTCCAAACAGTCATCAAAACGGACATTTTGATTTGAGCAAGCAGATACTCCCGTTTAAATTACTACGAGGTAGCGAGATCTAATGTCGACGGATGATAGACGTAGAGCATAGAAAAGTTTTTCATATTTACAGAACTTTCTTCTGTTTATGCGCCATTGTTTGTTCTGACCATGAAAGGAACGGAAATTCAATCTGCCTAGAGCTTGATCACAATTAGAAGGCATTACGAACAACCTGACGTTGAAGTAGAGCGATTCTCGAGACAAACGTCGCATCAATTGAAGCACGTAGTCCGTAACTCGCCTCTGGTGGTAGCATAAATAAATCTCCTTTCTACCTTTGCTCTGATCGTAGCGGGCGGACAAAGGCGCCTACATAACCGGGGCGATATACGAAGACGCGCTACTCCTGCCAATCGGTTGGAACAGACGAAAGCATCCCACCGACACGACGGTGATCTGACACTAATAGTTACCTATTGCTATAGCTAGAGACGCACATTTTGTGTCGTCCCAACTGGTGGCAGTGGCAATTCGCCTCGAGGGTTTGACAGCTCCTGGTATTGCCTTATAAGAAATGTCGCCTTTCAAAGAAAGACTCCTCCGACGTAGGTTTCAGGCAATGGTAGATGATAGATGGTAGCTTCGGTGACAATGGCAATGGCATGTTTGCCTATTAAACTCAGCGACAGCTAATGAGGTAGTCTAGGTTCGAGACCGGGCATAGACACACCTTATTTCAAGCTGGAAGTGACCAGTCGCCTGAAGCATCGCTACGAACCAACACAGCAGAATTGCACGTAGAATTCGAAGCACTTCTTGCAGTAGATAAGAGAATGAGGTAGCTAATAACATAGGCAGTACATATTAATGCATGCTACGACATCAATACAACTGAATAACTTAATAATGTTGTTTGGGCACAAACATGTTTTTGTCTCTTTTGTTAACGACTGCACTATGCAAACATAGTTCGTCTCCTGCTTTTAAGCTAAGACAGCCCTTTAGGGGTAACTTTCATCTCTACGGTTTTTACTTACTCCATACCTCCTGTACGTAGCGAGCGTCCGCCTGTATTCACACCAGCGACCCGTTAAGAGGCAACCGTAGTAGTACATATAAGATGATTATACATTGATTTTGTATCATAATGCAGTCATGGGGCGCCGCTACAGACAATTTTGATTTAGGATTCTTGTGGATACAACAAGAAATGTTAATCGTTGTACGATTACGGCCAATGAATTGCGTTTGACCATCGGCCTGACATGACCTAAGGCAATAAAATTCAGCTAAAATAATCCAATTATAACTTGCAATGCATTACATCTTCTTCACTGACCGCAGACACATGCTAATTAAAAACGAACCGTATAACGAAACAAAGGACTCGTTATTTTACAGAACCACGGGATTTGACCACACAGCCGATGGGAAGCCTATCTATCGACTGGCGATGACGCCACTGTTCGTGTAGGGTCTCCGTCACCGTTTCAATCTACCATCAGCTCTAACATTTGAAAAAAAATTGCCAGATTTCACTAAATGAAAGATATGACGAACGAGACCTGGGTAGCAATTGACCGAGCTAACAGGCATGTAGTGACAGTTTACGGTTTCCGCCATTGCTTCAGAAGTTTCACAAATTTGATAAATAATACATTTGTACCAGGTGTAGATAACCTCGTCCGTCTGGTCTGGTAGCAAATCGAAGAACAGCAGTAACATAGTATAAGGTGCAATAATTCTTGAATCCTAAATAATTCCATGAACCCCAGGGTTCGGACTAATCCCGGAACCCGCTTCTGACTTGAGCGTTAGCGTGGCTCGTAAAGCCGTCATGTGTATAGTGCAGCATATGAAGTTAATTGCGCCAAATTGTTAGGAATTAATGTATTTCAAATGTTTGAACGCTACCTGACAAGGATAAATAAATGCGTTTGATTGATTGATTTTGTCCACATAGGTATGTCTAGCAGCGAAGCTGAGTATACCGCTTCTTTTTTTAAGAAAGCGAAGCAGCATCTGGCTCTGGGCATAGGGCGCGCGGAGCGTCTTCGTTCGTAGCCTAAGCTCAACTATTCCACCTAAACGGTTGTCTGCTTCTAGACAGTACCTTCTTCTCCCCCTGCCGCCTTCCTCCTTACTTTCTCCCGTTCCCTATAACTATTTGGGCTGCTTCGCTCAGCGTCGCTCCCAGCGCCGCTGTTCCACACCACCAATCCCATGAATTTCCCTTCCTGCCCGTACTGCACCACCTGCATCCAACCAGCCACTCTCCCGCCCACGCACGCATATTCATATACATACATACATACATACACACGTATGCACATGCGCGCACGCGGTCGCTCACTCACCCAGGCACATCTACAGACGGGCAACATGCAACCGACATGGACCAGCATCACTACGACAGTCTTCCACGCAGGTATAGGCCTTGTGTCCTTCGAGTGAACAAGCGAGCAAGCGAACACGGAATGGACCATCGCTTGTTATGAACGACGGGCCTGCTCTATACTCTGACTAGCGGCTACTGTTAGACAACCACAATATAAGTACAGCCGTACCTCGGCAGCGCTTTGGGTCTCTATCAATCTCTCATCTATCTCGGTTCTCTGTGCTCGAGTCTCTGCTCCTTATAGCTAGCTACCGCAGCCATAGCTCTCTACCGCTGACTCTCTCCCGCTCGCCCTCTCGACGCTTCTCTTCTCCCTCTTGGACTTGCGGCGGAAACAACGCGTTCACGGCTTTCGAAGCGAAGGCTGAGCAAACTGGTGTGACCCCCATTTGCACCTCCTGCTCACTGGCCTCGGTTATGGCGTGCGCGACCAAATTGAACTAACCCATACTGCCCCCTTCATATGGGCCCTCCAATCTTCCTTTGAATACCCCCGAGTTCCTACTTCCACCTACAGCTAGAACAACGGGGAGGGGGGGGGGGGGTGCGAATCGCGGGCAGTAGCGGCGATGGCTACACCGAGAATGTGCCATCCAGACGGGTAGTAGTAGCGGTGGCAGCGGCAGCATCCAGAGGCTGCAATTGTTGACGAGCGGATAGGCGAACGCCACTAACGCTGTTCCCATTTGTTACCACACACCTCTGCTTAACAAGGAGCCTTTTTCTCTGTGCATGTAGATCTCTTTCCGTTGCTTAGCTTGTAAACTACCGCGAGGTCTTTTTGAGACTGTTAACCTTGATAATTCGCCCTCGCTGCAAGCTTCCCCGTTCATCTTGCGTTAGAACAATCAGCGATTGATATAAGTTCATCAAACCTTTAGACTTGCGCTACCCGCGCCCATCTTTAACTTTAACTTCTGACCATATTATCATATTTCTATTTATCTGCTTTCCAACCTTGCAAGCTGGATCAACCGATAGAAGCAACTTCAGGTAAAAGATGAACTGTCTTAGGCCGCTGTTTAGCGTTTCTGGAGATGTAGTAATTTTGGATTAATGTGTGAACATTGTTAGAAACGAGGGTGTAAATAGGATGTCCGGAAAATGCGTACACCATTTAACGGGTCGTAGCCCTCTGATTTTCAGGTGTGATTAATTGGAAATGATGATTGACCTAGAACGTTGGTATAAGTATGAAAACGTGGAACAACTACAAAGACAATAGTTCAGAGAATTTTAGGCACATCTGTTTATGCGATTTACAACTAATCAAACTGAAGTTAAATTTTAAACGAATGAAACGAATTATGATTTTTATAAATACTGCTTCGGAAAACTAAGAGCATTAAATGACACGGTTTATGTACCTAACTACATTTACTAGGCAATCATAAGTTCATATGTCACGCAAGAGCATCATGTAAGCTTACGAGAAGTTACAGCGTGATGCGTCATCTTAAGCAAAGTACAGTAACGTCTGCCAATTACTTAAAATCATTTCAAGAACCTGTTTTACCACGCATGCCGTAGGGTCTTTGTGAAGATAGCGGATTTTATTTAGAACAAGATAGAGCACCTGCGCACAACTGTCGTGATCGGGCATCGCCAGAGCATCTCTTGATAAAAACCTTCCAAATAAATCGATTGGATAAAAAGATTAGATATAATCCTTCGCCCGTTCCGAAGACCTGACGCCATGGGAGTTTTTCCTGTGAAATTACCCTAAGGATAAAAGGACCTGGAAGATTCGAGGGTCGATACTGCGTAAGCATGCGCCATAACACCAAGTGAAATCTTTATCGAAGTTTGTGAATCAATAACCCGTTGCTGTCTACAATGCAGTTTACATTTGAACGAAATAATAACCATTTTAAGCGTCAGCCGTACGAGGAAAACATATATTTCATGTAGTCATTTACCAGTTCATACATGATTTATATGTAAATAAAAACCGAAGCTCTTACTGCCTGAATTGTGGATACGACACACCCTGTATATACATATACATTTCTTTATAGGTATATATTCCATGTGGTTGTACTAAAGAAGACTGTGTGTCCTGACCTTAACGTGCCATGTTTACAACATATCTGATGCTAGTTAGTTCGACGCTGAGAATCGTGCATCATTCTCATTTTGTAATCTTGTTGAGATGCGGTCTTAAGGGAAGCAGAAAAGTCGACGATATATTGCGTGGTGCACAGTTCTAATGGGAAAAGAACCTGGCAATCTTTGTAGAACGTACTCGTCATGTGAAATTCATGTGCCTGATCACACAATCAGAAATGTTTGTGGCTTAATATCGAATCGTAGCACAGAATAGTTATGATCTCAGTGTGAACAGCGAGTCATAACAGGACGTCAAACGATTTAATTTACTGGTCAGTTTCTGATTGTGATTTGAAAAATTCATCTCCATTCAATGTAGTTCCTACAAGTTCGTTCAATTACTCCAAGTTATTCTAGTACTTATGAGAAATCTATTTTTTGCGTACCCTTTTTTGTCTATATATCTGATGTTCTAGTGCTTATGACCGCCCTTATTAGGTAGGGGTCCACTTTTTTATTCTACTCCTTCGCGTCATAGTCAGCTCAACTTTCTGCAGAACTGCGCTATCGTTGGCGCGCTTGCACTTCGTTCTCTTCGCTCCTTCGTTCTGCTGCGTCCTGGTCTCTGGCTTCAAGCAAATGTAAAGCGGTTACTGGCCAGTTCTTCGTAAAGCGTACGTAGAAGCAGCTTCCGACACCCGCACACGCATGGACAGACAAGCAATCTTACGTAGCGACAAGCAGAGAGGAGCGGTAAGGCGCCGTCATTCGTTATCTGCCGCACACACTCTTTTCTATTCTTCTCATTCGCACTCATCCTTCGTTCGTCGCTCGCGTGCTTCGAACGATTCTTTGTTCCAAACGAATAGCAGACGACAACGACAACGATATCGGCCCCGTGCGTAGCGCCACCATCAGTAGCGACACTAGCGGCTGTGGATGAACCGACGAACAGTATCCGTCCACTAGATTACCCGACTACTGCCTTGGCACTGCAACTACAACCCAGTCGACAAGAGCAACCACTACTATGTGGTATTACTATTACCTGCCGCAGCAGTTAACAGCGAGGGGTGGAAGAGAGTATAATAATGACTTAGGCTGAGAGTATATTTGAGTGTGCGATAGAGTGAAAGAGCGCGGAGGGGCAAGGAGTAGGAAAAACTCCTTCTGGTGGTGTTAATGGGGCCCCAATACAATTACGGCTCAGGGTGCTGTCTTGTTTTGTGGCCACCTGTTCTGGAGGACTCCACCGCTGCCGCCGCACCCATGGCAAGCAGGTAGGCAAGTAACTACCGCCTGGCTAGCCGAGCGACTCGGTGATCAGCGAAGCCGCCACTTACTACTTCGTTTCTATTCCCTCAGGATTCGTTATCTTACTTCAGTCCGTCTGCTGCTGCTCTTGCTATGCAACGTGGTCCTCGTTGATGTCCCTTCTACCATTTTAGTTTTTTGCCGCTCAAAAAACGATAAAATCATCATTCGCAGCGACGCACGTCCTGGTGGTCGTCGTCATCATCATCAACAATAAAGTTGTTCTTAGCAGAAAAAGTAGTTCTCACATCTTGTTTAGTTTGTTGAACAGCGCAGGTCGATTAGGACCAAGCCTCAAAAGGTCAAAAGTGGGACACCGTTATTGTATTATTGCTCACCGTTTAAGGGCGCGTTTGACACACGCAGGGTGATTATGAAGCCCATTCGTTATCAGACGAGGCAGCTACCATAACAAGCCACGACAAGCTATACGTTTTCTAGATTCGAAAACGATGATCGATGACTTCCTGAAGGAAACCGGCGCACAAGAATCAAGCTGGGTGGCTAGTTACATGCATCGAAAAAGTAAATGTTCGCTTGTGCTACAAATGCTTAGTGTACATTTTTTACCCAGTTCAAATCTGCATTTTGCACGAAGAAATTAATTCTCTAAAATCATTTTACACATTTTTATCGCTACACATATTGATAATATGCACCTTTCGTTACTATATACCTTGTACGGAGGTAACCAAAACATATTAAAACGAAAATGATGCTGGGAATATGATCGTTGATGGGATACTTACTTGGTTGCAGGCTGACGAGGTAGACTGTCGCTCCGCAACATCTTCACTCTCACTGTCACCCCTTTAATCATTGCAAAAGCAGAGAAGCGTCACAGGCGAGCCACTTTTGCTGTTGATGCAACCGGTATAAATCTTTGGCCACAGCAGCGAAAAAACGAGCTACTCGATCAGACCGGACGCTTGAAGGACCGACTCCAGACCTTACTATCGATCAGCGTTTGATGAGTGGGAACACATTGTTGGAGTGACGGGTAATATTGTGCGTCAGCCTCATTTACATCCCCATCTTGGGACTTTTTCAAATACGTGCAGGCGTCTAGATATGAGCTAACCGACGACTGAAGATCGCGGTGGCCGCTGAGTCTCACTCATGTCAATTCACTATTAGCACAGACACTGGTAATGAAAAGAGTGACATCAGGATCGCTGCGTCAAACTAGCCACAACAACAAAAGCCAGCGCAAGTGACACAATTATTACTTTGTTAGGTCATCAACGGTCATCCTGGACCGAAATAGCATAATAGTAATTATACTAGAAAAAACATGTCTTTTGCCGGTAACCTCCTTACGCCGTTCGTTGGAGCCAAAGCTCCAGGAACCCGAACTGGAAGCCATCGCACACCCCCAACCGGCTAAACAAAAGCAATGTAATTACACAAGCCACCACACGCAAACCCAGAGCTATGTCCTCGTCCTACTTAGGACAAGCATATTATAACATGAATCGTGTGCAACTAATAGCTCATGTATAATCTATTTTTACCCATTCTTCAGCCACATGTCTAACAGTTGTATATCTATAATGAATAACTGAATTTTTTCTATTAATGCTCGAACATAAATAGAGCATTACCGTCCATTATCGATTTAAATGTTAGACAATTATTACCATTAGCTAGCAGCAGCGAAAATGATGTGGAAATCCTGTTGTGTAAAAGAATTCGAGCCTTCCCTTAGCCATATGAAAGCAATTCGTAAATAAGAAATAAGAGTTATACACACAGGCACGCTTTTGTCGCTTAATCTTATTCAGTACAGGCGGATTAAATCATTTTAATTCAAGAGCGAGATGTATTAACAACATTTACTATCAGTCGGAAAAGGTTTTTCTTCGCAGCTGCTTTTGCGGAGACAGTTCCTTCAATTATAGGCCCTAATAGGCCTTTCCTTGCTACAACCAAAAAAACCTCTCTTTCAAAAACATGCAGATCTCAAGAGCGATAATAATGGTTTTGTCTTTTCCTATTAGCCTGTAAGTGGATCAATCAATCAATCAATCAATCAATTAAAATGGTCGTACTTGTCGTGTTATGCGTATTTGCGCCGGCGCAGATCAGAACGATAGGCATAACCAGTCTTCTAAAGAAATTATTTTCTACGCTTTGTTTTGGGGACGTCGATGGTTCGTGAAACAGTAATGTTTACACAAAATGTGACATGTTCAGACAAGTTAAATAGGAACTTAAAAGTTTTTTTCATCCAACAAAACCAAGCTAGCTACTTGTCTGAGAGAATACAAAGCGCACACGCCGCATACCTTTAAGTTTCGGGTTTTACGTCGTTAGCCATTGCATCAGATGGCCAGCTTTGGGCCCTGTGTTTATACCCGGCTTCAAACCCAACAGGCAGATACGCTATCCATTAAGCTATCACTGAGTGTCACCGATCTACCAAGCGCTAGCCTCGTTCAATGTGCAAAAGAGTCAACGTACATCTTACAACGACGATGTATATCCAGAGAAGCGATTTCACACACCCCAAAGATCGAGTAGAATAGATGATGGTACTAATCAAGAGAGCATAAAAAGACATACCAGCTTGAGGGGAGCTTTCCGTCCGAAAATACAATTTAAGCGAAGACCCTACACTCTTGTAGGTGATTAGTATTATTTTGTTAGATGTTCACAGTAGCAGTACAAAAATATACAGATAAACACAAACAATCGCATTCTCTCAACGTGCCCAAAAGCCAACAGCGCATTATGCGGCCGTCCCTAGCGGCCCACCTGGCCACGATAGATGCGTCGCCGATCTGTAAATTTAATGAGAGGCAGCGCTGGAATAAGGAACAAAATCATCCGCATTATTCCAACGTATGTTTGTTGTCATACTTTCTTCCTATGTACCTCGTAGCAGCTTTGCTTTGAAAAGGTAAGATCCATTTACTTAGGCTCACCCAAGCTCTTGGATGCAAGTGGACTTTAATAACAAATCTAGTATGTTCGTAGCCCGTCCTTCTGCTTTTCAATACCACGTGTACGTGCCACCATGTTACCACCAGAAACAATGTTACCTCTTATTAACAAACCTCGTTTTAACATATTTACAATAAATGGCTATATGTCCGAATGATCATACATGCATAACGGTTCTCACATGGTATGCACATAGGAGGAAACCAATTTTTTCCGTCTTCTAAAAGAAATACTGAAGGTTCGGAAGTTAACAATATCAATAATGCAGGTTTCTTTTATGGCAGCTTCTCGTTTCATCCAGTTTTCCGCAGACAATTCATCCATGGCACAAATTTTTTCCTGAAATTTGTCCATCATTTACGTTGTCGTAGTACAGGTTGTTCTTTAAACACTTCGATAAAACTAGCGGAAAAAGAGCGAAGGTTTGATATATAATCTGGGGAAGGGGGAAACGCATTCGACGCCACCTCGCCTGAAGATCGGCTCTTCACCGAAGTGATCCTTTAGTAATGCAGTCACTTTATTAGTAATGTGGAGGGTAGACTATCCTGTTACTACTACGTGTCCAGATTTTAGATCGCAAAAAAAGCCTGCGAATATTTTAGAATTTTGTTGAAAAAGGGGGCCAATGATGTCTTCGACCTACACATGTAGTGTCAGTGTCTTTTTTTTATGTGATCTTTTTGCGGATAGCCGGGAAATTCTCGTTCAGCGGAAAGTCGCGGACTGTAAGCCAGCTTAAAAAATATCCGTCTCGTAATTTCGGAGAGACAGCTAATATAGAAGAACGGGGGCAAAAGACTAAATAAAACGGATATTTGCCTTGATGTTTTGGTAATGTCTTAAGTTTGTAAGGTCTGTGGCAAAAAAAAATAGCTATATACTCACTTGGCTTTTTGTTGGCGTTACTTTGAAATTGCTCTTAGACAGCTCCTTTGGTTTCGTCTTCAGCATCCTGGATTACCGTTAACAATATGCAGCACTAAAAAACAGGTACACATCATCAGGGCTTATTGAAGGGCCTTAGCTACTGACCAGACTAACGCGCAAAGGAAACATCCAATCCACAACGAAGAACCTATTACTTTCAAACCAGCAGTCAACAATTCTCTGGCAAGATTTCTCAAACTCTCAAGTTAGAATGACCGAAGATACTAGTGCGGAATGAACAGAGGACCTGTTATGACGCATAGCGTGACACTGTTGCGGCACGCAGGCAGACAGGCGATATGCCCTGACCAGCAATCGCGGCCTGCAGGACGGAGCGAACTACACTGCACGCAAAGCACAGGAGCACACGGAAGCTCTAAAGGAGGAAAAAAGGACTTCATCTCGGAAGCGGAAACTCGTGGTCTTCTGTCATTGTAGAATGAACGTATTGGCTGCGTTAGACAAGTAAAGTTGATTTATTCAGCACTAAAAGTTTTCTCTTGTAGAAATTAATGTTACTACTATATTAACGGCGGAATTTCTGTAGCAGAAGCAGAACTTCATGCAAGGTTGTCTTTTATCACAATAGCTTATTATGTCAAAAAACAACACTTACGACACTAATTATGATTATGAAATGTAAACTTTGTCCTCAAATTCGAAGCCTTATGTTTTTAAGAAAGGCTTTTAATTATTTTTAAGAATGTTTTTCTTTTGCACTGTGTAATCACTCACCATCATTGGATACGATTAAACACTGCTTTATATGTTCGGTGTGCTGTTTCTGTATTGAGAGTTATGTTTAGCATAATTTACCGCATCGACCCTATTTTAAAGCCAATATGCGGGAATCAAGAAGTTCATTGAAATGGCAATGTAATAACCAGCCCCAATCGGGCTAGCGGATGCCTGATTTTCTTTTCGCATAATATACGCAATATCACTTTGTACCCAAACGTTCTAACAACTTAATTTACAGAGAACGAGACAACTAGAGTAGTTTTAGTGTATAATTACTGTAATAATTAGTAGCAGAAAAACATCTTAGATCTAGAATACTACGTTCAACATAATTAGGAACACAGGTCACATTACTGAGAAATGAAGCCGCCCAGAGCAACGACGCCCTTGTTGCCAATGGGAGTAATAATAATAACAACACGTTAACCATTACCGCAACAATAATGACGACAGCATAATCATTTACGGCGGGGAACCTTTTGACGGTCAACAGCATTGCCGCCTTCGGTGCAGCAGTAGCGGCAGCCGCAAGCATTACCGTGCTATTTCTTAGACGGCCGCTAATCGACGCCTGCCCACTTCTACTGGGCCGAATGTCAGTGGCGCCACCACCGGCCGTCCTTGACAATCATCAGCATCGCCACAAAAATAACAACAAAAAACAATATTGCCACCATTGCGTTGAATTCTGCCACTGCTCCTCTAGCAGCCTTCGGATTGACATAAAAAATTGAACCACCGAAATAAGTACCCAAGAATAAACAAGGTTATTTCTCGCATTTTCTGCCAGTCAATATGGTGCGTATGTTTATGGAATCCTAAAACAACACATGTATCTGTGTCGCAAAGTGAACGGCCATTCACTTTAACGAATACCAAAATTCGCTGAAGGGCATTGAAAAGCTAATAAAGACTTTACATATTTTCGAAATTATGGAAAAATTTCGAAATCGACGCTACGCTTCTTCGCAAATATTTCACTGCCTACTTTTCTAAAGACTATCAAATGTTTACATGAGCTTTGTAAGAAGTCCTAATCTTTTTTTTTGTAAGTTTGTAAAAGATAAATTCTAATTTGTAAAATAATGATCGGGTATTGAATTAGCAGACTGTCTGAATGTTGGTTTCATTAGACGCAAAATTACCCATAGTAACTCATCATAACGCAACCAACAAATTCAAATAAGTGGACCGCGGGGTCCGAATCGGGACTCCCTGATGGCTATCCCGAGGGTTGTTCTATCTATTAGAGATCAGACTATATTCGTTATAAGCGCTGCCTTTTTTGTTGGCCTGCGATTGGGTAGCGAGCAATAAATTAGAGAACATCAAATCCGTCGTTTGTTTAGCTTACCAACTCTCCGAGTGGATTCGAACCGTAAACATTTACTTACTATCAACAATTGGTACTGCAGATTGTAACAAAGTTCATTTGTAGGTTCGTACAAGCGATCCATCAGCTAGAAACATCGAAGTACGCTCGAGCCGATGTAGATATACGTACAGCCTATACGTACATGTGTCCACATTGTTCAAAAGATCGGTAAAAAATGATTCTATTTAATCACGAGGCTTGTGTTGTTGCGTTCCATTGCTATCTAATTCATTTATGAAAAGAGTGAACTTCAACAGTAAGACACCACCTTATGGTGGGATTTAGGTCAGAGGAAATAGGAGACAACCCCCAAGCGGCAGTGCGTTGCCAAACCAACTCGAAAAATTCAATAAGAACAATAATCTATACAAGCATATCTTCGCGCCGTGTTAGCTCTCACTTTTGCCGTCCTGGCCATATACTTCCATGTGTGAAAAATTAGTTAAAATATTGTTCCTATGCAAGTTATTTTTTGTAAGTTTTCTTGTAACTTCTTGGCGACGACAGCACGAGTGTAGCTCAACTTTCGAGTTCGAAGTGCACGTCGATATGCCAAAGATGGTTCATCGTGATGGACGATTTAACGCAGGTATTGATGGCTTGGTTACTTTGAATAGGATTATCATTGATACGTTGTATTTGTTGGCCTTGATTTTTTCAACTTTGACTTATATGAACTTTCACTATCAGGTGAGTTCACTCACCATTTATGGCTATCTTGTATAGAACGGATTCACTGCAGCGATAAGAAGTACATAGTGAATTTATGCGTTTATTTAGATTTTAAGGATTGTTCTATTGAACACTTTTTCCCCGGCGATCGAGTACTACTTTGAAGTAGTATGTACTCTTTGAATTGCCATAGGCAGGTATTTTTCCAGCTATTGCGTTGGTCAACTCTGATATGTCCTTTTCGTCTACGTATGTAAAGACGTTTTTAACTTCCGATGTAAAGGTGCTACATTACAAATGTGTCGAAGATAATTGAAATAATCATCAAACTACTCGTTGAAAAAGGCTGTTATCTATATATTTCGGACGAGTAAAATACAAGCGAGCGCATGCTGTCAGCTTGAAAGGTTTAGGTGAAACTGATTTGTTGTTGGCTTGTTCCAGTTCTTCCTTCCGACTTATTACTACTTAAGGCGGATTCTTCGACTTAATGAACTTGTGCTAGGCTTCGTGTGGGATGGCATAACATGCCCCATCACTGTGATGACCCAGCAACCAATCGGCCGTACACTCGATTGGATTGGAGCCGAGTTGAGGGCCTGAAAGTGGGAAAGGGCTGACAGTAAGGGCGGCCGTCACCGCCGCCGCCGCCGCCGCCGCCACTACCACAACCGTTTCTTCTTGCTCCTCCACCTCCTTCTTTTCTAACGCTGCGTTTCTAACGCTCCACGTTGGACATAGCTAACGGTGCTGGCAGAGCAGCGGCCGGCATACATCCGCTCGCTACTGCTGCGGCTGCCGAAGCGTCTTCGAGAGACAAAAAAAAAAGCCAGAAAGAGAGCACTGCTGCTGCTGGTAAGAAAGAACAAAGGGCAAGAATACGGACTGGAGGAGGATAACAATCTGGAAAAAAAAAGTCTATTGAATTAGCAGTGGGACGTTGATTGTTGAGGCTTAGGAAAATGAAAAATAGGTGAAAGAAAATGGGTTTGAGGTGACAGAAAGGAGGCGTTTTTGGCGGTTATTTCGTATTTCATCGTTTACTTCTCTCTCAGTATTTACTTCGAAAAAACTGGCCGTTGCCAGTGTTGCCACTACTGTTGATGTTGTTGTTGTGGTTTAAATAGTAGTGCGCCTGCGCTGAACCGCCCTCTGACTGGCGAAGGCGCCGCCCACGCCCGCACTGCGCACTCCTTAATAACATCTGTTTCATTCCTTCACTTATCGGACAAACGCCATATTACAGAGATTCTAGACACTACTCGCATATCCACCTAACCATCAATCGTCTCAGGCAGACAAACCTAGGTATACCGTCATCACCATAATGGTCATGATGACGAGGTTTACATCAGCAATCATCGTCGAAAATAATCATGATGATGATAGTCGTGGTGAGCTCTCATTGTCAACTTTTTCGGCCAACGTCATATACCTTCAATTTGATCTCTTTGGGTTTCTATTACTCAAACTGACTGTCGCCGCTACATGTGAATGCCACCATATAGTGGAATAAGCCACACCTGCATTTGCAACAATAGATAATCAATTAGTTTGTAATCAGTGCTGACAGTGCTTTACCATGGCAACGGCCGATCACGCAAGCAACCTATGCTTACTTGCCAAGCAAGGGACGAAGGCAGGTCCGTGCGGGTTACTAGGGATCGTGCAGTGGAACTGCGGGGGCTCCAATATACTAACGTTACCCGCATGAAACGCCTCGGATGACATCGTAATCCTGATCGAAACCTAGGTAACTGACCTTTTGGAGCTTGCAAGTTATTACTCCGTACGCTGCTTTGCTTATAGGGACTCGACCTTCTTTGTGGCAGAATACTAGTCTTTTAGAATCACCGGGTCAAAGAGCTCACAGTACATTTAACTGAGGACAGCGTAGTCGCGTCGCCGAACCCGGGATAAAACGTACGCCTAGAGGCTAACGAACCAACTTTGACATTGGCTCGTCAATGGTATCTTTAGCCTACATCTATTGTGGTGACCGGAAGCATCAATACTTAATCAGGCCGTACGGTAGCGTTCGACACACGCTAAATGACCAACACTGCTGGATCCGACAACAATTCGAACTTGACGCTAACGTTCTCTGGCCGAGTAAAGAACCCCGTAATAGATGTCTTAACCACGAATTTTAGTAGAGAGAGGATCAATCCGATCTTCGGGTAAATAATTTGTCCATCAAGAGAAATCGGCTGTTTGTCCCACGTGTGTTTGTTGTAATGTCCGCTACAGGTTAAACTACCCCTCAACGGACCAATCAGCTCGTTGCAGCGCACAGGAAGCACCAATAACAAGAGAACCAATAATCTTGGAACAGGAATTCCCAGTTTACGAACTAACGCGGGCAACATTCAAGTAGGGCAACTGGGTCAAGTGAGGTATGGAACGAACGCCTCAAGAACCCGCTAATTCTGTCAGTCTGCTGGGTAGCGTTATTAAGCGAATGTCTTCGCTCGGGAACTTTAACAGTCCAATAAAATGGCTCTGTTTTATATGTCGTCCCTAAAGGCCAACAAGGGCACACACAGCAAACGCCACGGTGTGGTATCGTAAAGGGCAGTGTACACAACATGCGTATGCTTTTCTCCCATCTCCTAGCACGACGAGAGCAATGCGCATTTAGAAAAGAACGCTCATTATCCGCGGCATGTAAGAGTTTCAATCAAAGAGCAAACAACTGATTGGGATCGCGTGTCAATTCACGTCTGCTGCATTTGTGACTTTAAGGCAGCACTTGGCTCCGTCTCAAGAGAGGCAGCATTAACAATTCGACAAGGATCGGGCTGACCGCTAGTGGGTCTAACAGTGAGAGAGTTGCTGTCAAACCATTGGGTCGGCCGAGGGACACAAACTAAGCTTTCTTCTGTTCTCTCTTCTGCTAGAGTACCTAGCCGAAAAAAGTTCGCGCCTTCAAAATGCTCCCATATACACACGACCTAGTCGTCTATGGAAATAACCGATTCCAGGTACAACCTTCGAGCTTGGTTTAACGATGGGTTTCACATACGTTACCATATTAGGCCTCTAAAATACGTCAACGAGCTCCCGCACATCTAAAACTGCTTGCGCCGCATAGAGCGCGCAGCTTCACATCGCACATAGATGAAAGCTGCACAAAAGCATTGTTAACAGAGTTACCAAAACTTGTTGTTTATCTCAACGACATCAAAATCACCCCAGCGCCACCAGTTGAAATCGACGTAATGTAGTAACGATCGTAGGACAACGAGCAGCTAGATAGGCTGAGAAGGTCGTTCCGAAGTACGAAGTAGACTCGCGTGTCCGCTTGCCGAGAGGCCGTTCTTCGCCAAAGAACTTAACATACGCTTCAAGCTTTCGCAAAGTCACACTTTTACGAAAATCTCGCTAATTAACAATGGAAATTTATGGAAATTGGCAACGATTTCTGCAGCAGTGGAACGACACATAGAAAGAACGGTTTGGCCGTCAAGCGCTGTGTCATGTCAGACTTTTACAAACCCAATAGAAGCTACGTCCGCAAAAATGTAGATAATGTCTCCGATATACATCATGCTGTTCGCCGGTAACATGTGCCGCCGGTACATTCTCTTTTTGAAGCTCATTATTATAAACTCTATGCAATCTTGTATTACTCTAGTCATGTATATGGATCTAATTGTAGTTATTCTATATATATTGTAAGTCGTTAAGAGCCATTCTATAGAAGCGAATAGAAATTGCTTTGGCAGAGCGTTACAGTGACTCCCATCGATTTCTGAACCGACAAAATGGCGTAAAAAGTCGCTTAAAAAGAAGCCTCCGCACCGTTAATTATACCTCGCATAAACGGCATGAATAGCACTATGGATAGCATTATCTCCTGTTTTGCTACGTCAGTAACCCAATTATATTTAAATGACTTAGTCTCTATTTTCTATTACCAATCTCGACCAAACGATCACCGTCTACTATCTACTGACGTTTGAAAGTTCCATTCTCTAGCAATTTTTTCCTTACCATATTTGCGGCTGTATTAATATCTGCTCGTTACGCCCGTACTAATAAAGCTACGTACATGATACAATGATGACACGATAAAGGAGATACATTAAAATCATTTGTCAGCTTGTTTCACACCGTCCTTTTACGTGCCGGGCCTAAAAATGTTTTTTTTTGGAAATTTTTGGAACAATAAAGGCGGCCTACATGCTGATTTGTTTCAATTCGGCGGGCTCTGCTGTTTCACTTGCAGCGGATGTAAATAGTTATTTTGCCCTTGACAATAGGACAACTAGGATTATGTGAAATGGCCTGACAAGGACCCTACAAGTGAGCGGGCGTCTCATGCTATCTGTTTAAGAGGAAAGCTGCTTAAATATTTTACGTGTTTGGAACGTGTGCCACTTCAAACCACCTTTTCCTCTCCAACGTGGACAACTTACACGATAGTCACTGTTCAAAGCTGAGTTACTGTAGAGTCATGCCATACTTCTACATTCACTGTTACTTTAAGCAATTGCTAGTTAGATTTTTATACGTTATTTAGAGAATTTCGATTACCCCTCCTCAAGCTATATTTACTATAATCGGGATGTTATTTATCTTCTTGGCCACTTCCCATTGCGAAACAGTCTTCCACCTACCGTCTCAACGTGGTGCGATCAACAACTAACCATTCGTTAGTAGAAGTCTCATTCGCAGTATACGTCCCTATTGACAACAAAGTTGAAGTATCAATAGAAGGTGTGTGAAATAGATGCGCGTATATCTATTAAAAACGTGTTCGTTACGGGATGTTAACATAGCTCTAGCATCACCATATTACACTGACGACTGACGCAAAGCCTTCCGGCGGCCCACAAAGTACCGAGTACTTCGATTACCGGGGCCACAACAGGGTCAGCCTCAAATATCGGTAGTTAAATAAATTCACTCAAATAGAAATGAACGAACGTAAGGCACCAGCTGTCAGTATCGTTACATGTTAGGTCATAGACACCAATTAGCTACAAAACGTAAAATGCACGTGTCGAATAATTTATGCAGATGCAACATCCTATATAAAAGAGGTAAATGTGTGCTTTTCAATAACGAGGAACTGATCCATCCATTGACAGGCACAGGTCTTCGTGCAACCTGCGTGCGCGCAGTTAACCACTTAGGCCACATCAAGCAATAAATGGGAACTTGTTGTCAAATCTGTATTCCGCTCTAATCGCAGTACTGGCTGAAGGCTAGCAAATCACATTGAAGAAGGTGGCCGGCACTTGTGCTTATATACGGCACGCAGCAGCAGTAGCACTAGCAGCTATCGCGGTCGCAGTCCCTATAGAATAGTAAAGCTAAGACGAAGGGTAGCAAAACGAATCAAAGCTGGTAGCGTGACTCTGAGGACTCTGTGTGGGTTTAGGCATTCAGAGCAAATCTCTCGTCGCGCAGCAAAGGAAGATCGGGCCTGATTGAGTACGAAGGTATTCCAGACTTCTTCTGTTTCATCTCTCTTCGCTGGGCAACCGAACCACGAACACCGGTCGCTGACCCCTATATTCTGCTACGCTAAGCACTCATCGACTAAGTGATCTCCTCCCAACTTTGCCATATCAGCATTGTTCGAGGTACGCAAGGAAACGTTACAGAGATCCTCTTAATAATCGCAGTATACTCAAGTTTCAACGTTACGCTCTGAAGCGATACAACAACCGTATGTTTCAATGTAGGTGATCAGGAATACTTTATTAAATTATCAAGTTTGGATGATCCTCCATGTCGCTTCATCTTACATAATCCGTCGGAAATTAAATACTATTAAATTATACTAAATTATGTATATATTATTAAATACTATACTAAAGGTAATGAAAGTTAACTTTGTCACACGTAACTTACACAACTGAGTTAAATGTTCGAACGGCAATAGCGTCAGTTATCCAATATCATCCATAGGGTCAATGTAATACATTCGTACGACATTCGAGTGAACTTTTTTTGGGGCAATTATATTGTATCCTTTGTGTTTTGCACCGTTAGTAATATCGGATAGATACATACATGTCATTTACTCTGTCCTTTCTGGTACTGATTTTCAAGGATATAGGTCGTCCACTTTGCACACAGCCCAAGTTGACATAAAGCGTTAAGGGCCATGTTTGACTATAGTACTCTGTCTGTTAAACAGCCGTATGCCCCACTAGCAGCACTGCGTATAATTAGGTAATAATACATTTAGATCACATTCACCCTGGCGCCTGGATTGGCAATTGACGTTCGGCGTTTGAACTTCACAGTAGTAATTATCTCGGATAGCTAACCTGACTCGTATAGATGTTTAGGTGAAGGCATTCAGATTAAAGCATTACAGGCATATTTTTAAATAAGTCTTATTATTAATATTTAAGAAAATCTTACCTAAATTTCTTATCTTACCGAATGTCTCAATCATACGGAACACACACACATATATACTACCAAACTAGTAAAACTTCACTAATGTTGCCTATGTCGCAATTTTTAGGCGCAAGCATCTGTTTACAACAAAGCTTCAGGAACCCTAATTTTAAAAAAAACTGTTATTAGTCCATGCAAACGCACGTTGACGAATCGAATTTTTTTTTTTATAACAAACCAAGCTTAATATATCGATAGTTCAAGTTCGAATCTGATCACTGTTCGCGGCTATTTGATTACTTAGAACAAAGTATATCATTATTAATGTAAATGATACCTAATTTAAAGCTCTAAAAACTCTACATTTTCATGTAAAACAGAGCACAACTACCGCCGACCGGCGAAGAAGCGTCTTGGCACTGTCACAGACGTTTCTTGGTCAGGAAACCTCAAGAATGAAGCAACGAAGAACACAACAAAAAAGACTCAGGAAGAGGAATGTGAACCTTTTTCCTTTACTCGTTCCTAGACTTCGTTGTTTCGTTTGCCGTTCCCATTTTAGCTGCTAGTGATTAGGAAGCAGCATCTAAGAGGTTTGCCTGTTGGAGGAACAACGAAACTGCCTGAATATGCTGCTGCTTTTAGAAATAATAGCGATGAAGGGAGTTATGAGATCGAACGAGACTGACCATGAGAGCCTTCGCGAATCTCTTTGCACCTTTCGACGTCTGCGCCAAGCCTGTTATTAAAGCACATTCGAGCTTCGTACCAACCGCCACCCTTTGGCAAACGCCCGCCGATCCTTTCGTACAGCTATTTTAACCACGATCACTATTATTACTATTGTGATTATTGCTATCTCTCAGTTATTGGTAATAGTGAGATGAGCAGTGGTGCGCTAGTGCTTTAGACGAGGGAATCTGAAAATAAATTGAGACGATTCGACTATTTTTTTTTTCTTAATGTTTTTAAAAAAAAAATTCCTAAAAAAGCGTGAGCTGTACGGTAAGCTGCACGACGGCCCCGTTTAAGTGTTTAGAAAGGACACTTGAAGTAATGTTCGTTGGAATAACGAAAGCATATGACATCACACAGCCAGAAGCTATAGAAATATGACTGCTTGTCATGCAGGTCAAACTCATATTAATGTATGGTTTTTTTGGCATCATTTTGTAGACGTAAAGGTGGCAATTGTGTGCTGGTTGTAGAAAACTTTGTATAACCTGACGAGTATTGATTAAATGAGCAGAACTTGGCATTAGGATCTGGCCAGTGCTAGCATTATATATATATATATATATATATATATATATATATATTAACGGAAATATTAGTTAAAATTTAATGAAGTTAATCGATGCCGCCCGAAAGTCGAGTACCGACGACCGTTCTATTTTGGTTAGATCGCCAGAAAGTCTTCGATCCTTGTTTAACGAAAAGGCATGTACTCTATGCAAAAATCAACCACCAAAAGTCTCGCTTACTGGTTAGGATTCAGAGGACGTGCCTATGGTGGGTGAAAGAAATTTTTTAAGCAATGTTTATATTCTAGGACTGGTCCAAAGAAGTGAATATGTTGCCGCCATCTTTCTTCTAGAGAAGCTGACGCATCACTGAGAAAGTTCAGCTGTTTTTGATCTTAAACAGCTAAAATACGTGCATTTCTACGCTATACGTCGTCCACAAAGACAGTCCATCTACTCGTCGTAACCGATTAGTGCAGGGTTAACTGCTTGAGAATCTGAACAAGGCCAGAGCGAGCGCAAGTGGCCACCGATGGGCCCAGCTGTAAGTCCGCTTCATTATTTCAGTTAATGGGTTAGTGAGCGACGAAGAGTCCAACAAGTCTTGACACGCCAATATTGGCTAGCTTATTCTTTTCTATTAAGAGGACTTCCGCGCATTGGGACACATTGACACGAGCTTGCCCCCCTATTTCAATTCAGGCTTGAAGCTGTAGTTACGGTGAATGATTCTCATCTCGCATAAACGTAACCGCTAGAAGTGAAAGTTCTACAGATGAGACATATGTTCTTGTTCAGATATTGTCTTATCCTGGTTTATTGTTGCGGCGTTTCCAAACTCGAAAATAGATAGTAACATGGATAAAATAAATTAAAATTCAGTCACAGGTTTTGTTAGATGATAATGCATAGAAAAGATGCAGTCATTATCGTAGTATCAACATAGTAACGTTATGTATCTTTTGAAAGTGAAATACATATAGACAGGCTATATCCTGCATAATAGAAAGTGCAAAGTTTGCTATCTCCACTGTCTTTTCAATCGGAATTTTTCATGGCCTCTACCAGTCAACTTCTTGGTCCATGTTACTATCTTTAATTCTTATTCACAAACGTGGTAAGCTTTTGTTTTTCTCAAGTCAAACCTTCATTTCAACTCCTTGATGGATGGCGGCTGGTTAGACTTATTTCTTTCTCTCTGAAGCATGGAGAACCAGAATACGTTTGAGAATCCTGGCTTTGTTCGATCAAGGGCGCGAAGTTGATAGAAAGCAAGTTGGCAGTAAGTTAGTCTCAAACTACTGGTAGTGTATGTCACGCACACAGGGGACTTTCAGATCGAAGAGGGTTCGTGCAGTGTCAAGCGCGAAATGTCTTGGACCATCAAACATTGCTCTGCCAACAAAGTCTTTTGAATACTTTGAGGGTCATGCTCGCCGAAAGCACGCCTGTTAGGTGTAAGCGAAACCTATGAAGCGAGTTTACCACAGCAAACGGATCTTCTTAGGGGAACTTTATCGTCAAGGTCTTTTGCAAATTAACATCAAGCTTCAAGTAAGCAACATGGCCTTACAGGGTGGCTAAAGCTTGTTGGAGATAATATCCGTTAGCGACATACCAAAAAGGATCGTCTGTATCTAGAAGAATTTTACTGACAGCTAATGTTTTTTTAATCTCGCTGGTTACCATAGAGAATAGAAGTGCACTGAGGCTACCGCCCTGAACAGCGTCTATCGTTTGCTGGAAAGGACTTAGGTACGTTACATCATCATAGACATTGCCTTTAGTGTCCATAGATTGCGCTTTTCATTAATCAGATTGCTAACTCAAGTAAGACGATTTTCCGAAAGCCAAGTACACCGTCATAGAAAAGCTATAAATGAGACTTGAAGCTGTTGAACGAGTGGTTAAGCGAGTAGATCTAAAATATCAAAGTTTAGAACCTTCTACCCACCATATAGATACTATTTAAAGCTTAACAAGAAATTAGGATCAAACTGCTACAAGCACAGCAGGTCTGCATATAACTGATTTGATCCTTGAGCATGATGCTTACAAAGCAGGTAATCCTAGTCCTAGCAATAGGTTCACTAAATCATGTTTGACTCGAAGTGCCTTTAATTAAACTTTAATTAACAACCGCAATTA
Source organism: Varroa destructor (assembly GCF_002443255.2). Lineage (NCBI taxonomy): Eukaryota > Metazoa > Arthropoda > Arachnida > Mesostigmata > Varroidae > Varroa > Varroa destructor. The sequence goes on along the minus strand of NW_019211456.1, from coordinate 1,137,344 downwards.
TTACCTACCTCTGTTTATTATAGAAAACATTTTTGGAATCCGGCACAAATTCAAAAATTTCAATTTGGTACACCGCATTAGACTCAGCCATGTGTGTTTGTTTAACTTGCTTTTACTATATAGTCAGATCACTGGAGTGTCAGTGATATGCTCTTCATAATTATTGTTTGTAGCAATGTATTTTACGATTGGGGATTTTTAGCTACTATAGGATTTTTGTGCCCTGTTAAGTAATCGCAATAGCTAACTGCGTCACGTATTCGCTTCTAAGCATATAATCCATATGTACGGATCTGTATTACAATAATTACAAAGAGATCACTAACCCCTATTTCTTATTAGTTGAACTATATGTAATTTTTTTCTGCATAAAATCGAAAAAAACCAATCAACCATCCATTACCACTTTTCGAATTCCTGCATTATCTGAGAGTGAGTACGGCTCATTTCATAAACTCTTCAAATCGAATGAGCTGATGTATGACATAGTAATTAGTACCTTCTCCTCACCAACACTCTTTTCTTTAAATTGGATAAATTGTGCGTTCCATCCTCTTTGATTTTCTATAGGCCTGCCTCTTTTGGCTAATCACTCCACTTCGTAGCAGCCTTATTGTTGGTCCTTGCTGGGCTTTTATGTAGTCTATGCACCCCTCGCTACATACCCAGGACCACATACATACTTAACACTTACGACTGCTGGCGTGTTTCTCCATGGAGTTGCCAGGAAGATAGTTACCGGTCCTTGCTGAAGACTTGAGAAATGTATAAGCCTTTTTTGTGTCCTTTGTTTCCTAACTCGAAGAATTGTTCTGCAGTCGTCGGTTCAGTTATGGTGGAATCGTTGAGCAAGCAAAGTTAGCATGCTCCGCATACGTCGCGGACAAATTGCAGGTCTCTCGCAAGTCGGGGAGATAATAAGCATTTGCTATATTAGATTATAATGATTTATGTCTTCTGCGAAAAACAGTATACCTACTAGGAAACTAAATACTATTTATCACAGTAAAAGTTTTATCGTCATCATCCGAAAGATTTAAAGGCTAGGAGCATTTTTGAAACTTATGTTTTAACAGCCATTCAGTTAGTCAATCGATATTCTGTTGAGCACTTTGTTCTGTTACTTCACACATCCTACCTCAGACGGTTGCTATTTGTATGTATAACGGCTAAGTCGCATTACCAGTATAACGCCAACCAGCCGTTAAACGTATTTAAATTGTTTAACAAAGATTACTACAATCTACTACTTACATGCTCACCAAGACAAAATTCAACAAATTGACACAGTCTATGGAGGATTTTTTGAAATCTGTGAAATTCTTAAATAGCAAAAAATACTCTCAATATATTAATGGATTTCTTTAATCGCTGCAATCAGGCAATACCAGGAAACGTGAGCACTATAGCCAAGCATTGTCCGAACTCCAATTTTTTGTCCTATAACGTGCGAGCCTCACTTATATCGTCGTTCTGCTGCACTTTGTACGCGGGGCATTTAGACAAGGACATAATAAAGTAGTAAAAATAGGTATAGTTAATTACTAGACTTAGACGACACTACCGTTGCCTGTTCGCTTCCTGCGTTAGTACATGTAAATACATAATTTTTTACTATTAGCGTATTTCTATTTTCTATTAACGTATAAGGCGATACCGTGTACTTATCCTTGTATATAAGTACACGGTACCGCCTTATACGTTAACAAGACATGGGGTTTCTAGTATGTCCGTTTGATAGAAATTTTTTAAATCAAGTAAGTTTATAAGTGCGACTTTCGATAACGGATTATATTTGTCTCCTGTTTCGGACTTTCTTGCTGATAGGGAGGCAAGACATACTATACAAATTATATGAAGTATGAGGATAGACACCAATATACCTAACGAAAAGATTATCACTTAAATGAATGATTCCTCATACTATTATTCACGTCGTTTTATATAATTTTTCATAAAACGACGCCTAGCCAAAGGCACAATAATTGTAATTGATTGACTGACTGGATGGCTATTAAAAATTAAATTTTAAAAATACTCTTTTAAGTCTTTCGGATGATAACAGCAAAGCTTTTACTGCGATAAATGGTATTTTGTTTTGTAGTAAGTATATGGTTTCCTGCAGACGATATAAATCATTCAATAGCAAATGTTTATTATGCATGAAAGATAAATTTATAAAAGGAAATATGTTTACATGGCTAAACATTGAAAACAGTATCTGTGTGCAATATTTGATGCGTATGAAACACCTTACATTATTGCAATTAGGTAAGTGCTCGTTGTTTTTTTTCGTTCATTTTTTGGCCATTGGGGTAACACACGATAGTTTTTTGTATTTCACATTTAGAAATCGAAAATAGCCATTGATTCAGCTTACGCTACTTAAAAACGCAACTAATTTTTTTGCACTTTTAAACCGTCTTCTTATGTTCTAATTTCTAATTAAATCTTTATATCATCTGCGTACACCTCGTGTTTATTATCATCTACATTTATTTATTCGCTCCCTTAGCGCTACTTCGAGACTACGAGAAAACGCTGTATAGGCCTTAACCACAAACAATAATGCTATAGAAATTCTAACTCGGGACAAAGGTAGTTACCACGCTAAGCTTTTAAGTACTAACTAAGCTAAAGGCTTTGGGCATAAATTTAATCCTAAACTCAATAACTAATAATTCCAGTTTGTGCAGAGGCAATGGGTAAATCACTCTGAAGGGCTTTATTTGTAACTACTAATGAGAGCCCAATCTTACTAACTCCTATCATTCGACTAGCAGTAATACCGACATTTAACGAAACTATATGGCCGTGAATAGAGAGGGCTATCCACGAAAGTAATGTCTATGCTATTATCGATAACTGTATATTTTCAGTTATCGAACACACTGAACATATCATTCCAAAATAGAACGGTAGTGTTCATGAAGAAAGTTCAAACTTTTTTGTGGATGGAAGATACATTTAAATCTAACGCTTTTTGCTGCAACGAATAATAATCATTGCAAGAGATGTTACTGCTTAATTCAGCTTGATGAACCTTGCCCAGTGTGTTACATAAAGCTCGTAAGCGTATTGAAGAACCGGTGGAAACGTAAATCAATTAAGTAATCTCTCAGTTCAAGCAGTACATTTCAGATTTATACATCAATAATGTTATTTAGAGACGTAACTTCAAACTACTTTAGTTCTAGCTTATAAAAAGTGTGAATGTTTCGATCAGTATCTTCTATTCAGTCTTTATGTAGAACAGGTAATCTTCGTTCCTGTAGTGCAAGGAAATCGATCTGAGTATAGAGGTTTGGAGGATGAATAGTCGACAAAGACGGGCGACAAAATCTGCTGAAGTAACCAGCGGGCGCAATGCGACGGTAATAAACTAGGAAGCAGTTTTTTTTAAAGTATCAACAAGTGGCTAAACTCACAGAGAAAGATAAATCTTTCTCAAACGGCATATAGCTGATTTAAAAATAACAAAATCACCCATTTATTAGATGGTGGCAGGAAAAAAATAAGCTAGAAGATAAAGATATAAGAAGACAAATAAATAAAGTCCATTGTCAAATATTGAATTTGCGTGTTTTATGGTCCTACATAGAACACCAGCCGTTTTAAATTTTATATACATGGTGTCATATTCGGTGAATTGAATGCTATGACCTCCTGATGGAGGTGAGGGCCTTCAATAATTAAACAAGCCAAAGTAGCTACTATTAGTGATCGTGCTCTAATAAAATAAAAGCATTCTGTATCTCAACAGAGTATGCAAATAGAGTTTTATATTCAGTAAACGGAACCACCAACTTTACATAGCGGACTCAGCTCAAGGTTAGTACTTTGGAAAGGAAGACGAAGAAAGCCATGAAAAGCTAAAGTTAAAACTATAATATTATCTATGCGAAGCTAGAGCAAATACTCAACGGACTTCTGGAGTGCACCCAGCCAAACGTAAACACCATCAATTGCCCCATCGCCGGACCTAGCCATTACTCTTTCGCAGACACTTTGTCAGCCTGTCCTAATAGAAGGGAATTTGATTGCAGATGTACACCTTTGACCGATCGTCATTGCCCTGAGGCTTTGCAGCATCAAGTCCGTAGTTCTCTTGCAGCTAGCCGGTTACAGTTATTTTGTTTCGTCAATTTTCTCAAGTTAGCATTATACTCCATGAATGAAAGACACTCTGCTGTACCCTCCAGGGAAAAATAGTTATCCAGTGGACTGCGTCGCACATATACACATAGACTTCCATCTACTTAAAATTTAACTTAGAGCGATCACTCTAGCGGGTGATCGCTCTGTTGGGCTGGTCGACAGACACAAATTTGAGAATGTTGTGTCTAAGTCATACTATGTGGCTGGCCAATAGATGGTTACATGAAACTAAGTTATGTGACATTAGAGAAAAGAGTCAATAGTAACAAAGTACTATTTACAACGTATAAATAGATAACGGTTATATAGAGGATCTTGCCATACAGAAATGGTATCTTAGTTAAACAGTGTTAGATATATATGGTTTGTTCATATAACTTATATATAGAGTTCGAAAAGTTACTACTGAATTACGGTATGCAGCATCTCCTAACGCATCTAATAGGTGTGATCATACCCCACGTTCCGATTTCCATTCCGGACTTAATAGTTAACGGGCGTGACAATATCAAACTCAACAGGAGAAGATACAATTATATATATATATATATAAATACTTATTTACTAGACACTAGATTAGATAAACGTTTAAAGCACCACAATTCGCAGCAGGAGAAAAACATTATTTGTCAGAGAAAGAGTGTGGCAAGCCTCACGCACAAGACAGACCAAAATTTAATTGAAAACAATTAGACGAACAAAAGTGCTAGTAATACAAGGAAAAATGGTACCTCTCAGTAGTATTTTAATACTGACTGCAACGTTAAAAGAACTTAGAACATATTTATGCAAACGGTAAGGATTACATACAGTAGGTTATATTGTAAAAATATTTCGAATTTTTTATAGAATGTATATCGAATTCAATCCAATAACAGAATCCGAACAATAGACCTGGTATAGTAAATAGATCGTTACTTGTGTTCGAGAAAGCGTGAATTGGAGCACTTAATAACCTTTCATACCCGGTAACCTTTAAAGCTGGGCTATTTAACGGCCATGTGTGCCCATCCCAGACCATGTTTTCACTCTGAAGCCGCCAGCCCTGCACTGATTTCTATGGGCTGGGCACATCCTCTGGATTGTCAGCAAATCAGAGGTTATTTCTGTAGTTCATTTTTGTATTAAGAATATAAAGCCAGAGAAAAATCATGGGCAATATACTGTTTCATTTCATACAAAATTAGCAACAGAAATAAAGCATTTTGGTTTTATTGTACTCAAAAAGCATTTATCCGGCTTTTATGATGTATAAGGTGCATCTGAAAGCATTGTACACTCACTAAATACTGTATTCTATTAAGTGCCACCGGTGCTGTAATGTACCACTTCTACATTAAAGGTCTTCATCGAAAGAGATGAGTCGTTCATAATGCATAACTGAATGGCAGCATTTGACTTTGGAGCCCGCACGGATTTTTTTTGCCATAGATTTTCCGCATGTTAGAAGATGCATCTGTTTTTCCTGAAACCCCTGGCTCATTTGTGACGTGATCTAGGGCGATCCAAGAAGTTCATTCAATAATTATCAGTAGCGCACTGCCTTAGGATCAGTTACCTACATCCTAAACAGAGTCATCTCTCAAGTGTCTAGATCCCTAACTATAGTATATGCAGATTATAGAAAAATGTACGATGGAAGACAGCCAAAAAATGTATATTTCCCTAAATCGATTGTTCAAATAGACAACTGCACTAGACTTGAATTTCTCGCTTCGTAACTGTACAGCATTGCGCTTCTGGTACAACAATCCGATAAATAGTTAAAAAATTGACGGTAACTAACTAATCTCAGCCAACTGCATCCGTGACTTAACGGTAACCACATCGATCAGTTTTACACACGAAAATCATGTGTGAAATCTTGTACCGGAAAAATGGACATACGTTTATTATTAATAGACCTGACTTGTGTATACGGTTCACTAGTTGTTGCGTGATGTGGATTATAACCTATGCGAATATAGCGAGAAGCGCAGAGCAAAGCAATGATAGGAAGGCTTCTCAAGCACATGCACAAAAGATATTTGTGTATCGCTTTCAGCAATCTCTACTATGACAAAGAGAACAAATAATGTTATGTATTTATTGCGTCACCAAAATTAAACAGAAATAATTATTGTCACGTAGTTCGCATACAGGTATAAACATTGCTTCTGTTTTTCCTTGTTTGATTCTCATTGTTTGATTAAAATACGATTGGCAACATGTGGTATCGGAACAAGAAACTTCTGGATACGTATAAAGTTATTTCCGATGTAACGGACGTATAAATTATGTGATTGCAATAAATGTACTTCCGGTCCGCCAAACGTATTTATAAGATACCCTTTCGCCGGCCTGTTATTTGCCAGTTTCCATCTGTCTAACCTTTTTACTGTGACAAATACAGTGGCAGCGGTAGGATCTAAGCGAATGCGAACGGCTTAATTCACCGCTTGATGAACAGTCTGCAGCAAGCTAATATGTCCGGAGTCTTTGTTTTTAACGGGAACCATTTGATAAAATGGCTGAGGTAGATTACAGGTTTGGCGGCAGACGGCTACCTGAACAGGTGGTTTGACCCTTGAAGCCTTATCGACGTGGCGCATTTTGTATCTCACACAGTCTAGGTCAACTCAAGCGGATGCCTTATGAACTGATTACTGTACAGGTGACATTTCAGCGGCTAATGGAGGCCTACTAAGTAAATTGCAGTACTAGCTGGTTTTTGTACATCTCGTTGATGTCATCGTAAATTCAGGGGTTCAAGAGACATCCATACCGTTTTTTAGATGTAATTTCTGTCGTTAACGCCGGCAGTGCTTGTTCGTTATGTAGGAGGTCGTATATCTCGATCGTTGAATTTTCCAGGCTCTCTTTTAACCCAGAGAAACTTGTGGTGATTACAGAACTTCCTGGTCGTGGTCTTTTACTACCGTCGAGTCGTCCCGAGATCTTGCCAAGGTTACCTAACCGCTATACAATTTGTTTAAAGCGTCCGCCTTTTCTGCGCCTCATCAGAGAGCATTTTTTTGCTTTCAAAGGGGCCCTAACAAGTGAATTATATAACACTTCTGGGAAAAGTTACCTATCGAAACATAGTGCCAACATCAGCAGGGGTGCTAGTCCAATTTGGCGTGGACGTAGAGCGCGTGCTAGCCTAGGCGAATAAACATTTTCGATTAAAAGAGAAGTGCAGCCGTCGGAGACAGTGTGCTTGGGTGTTGTTTAGACGATAAGGGAACTTCACCAATATCTGTATGGAGAGCGGTTCATCATATCAGGTCGCAGTAGCATGCTGAAGTATTTGTAGAGCAAGAGGGACTTATACCAAGCGAATTCAGTGGGTCTAGGAGATGTTGGAATACGACTTCAATGTGCAGTCTTGAAGTAGCACGACAACCCGTAGTTGTCCTGTAGCGACTATAGTAATACTCCTGAAAAGGCTGATAAGTTACGGTGCGTTATCTGACGAACCCGCATGGATTTGCGGTGGTGATTATGCTCAACAGAATGGTTCGATTTCTATTACGGGTAGTCAGACAATACCACTTCTGGTCGCGAAGCATCTGGCCGATCTTCCCGTGATCGACGACGTCAACTTTATTCGCTCTGTCACAAGACCATTTGGATTTAACAAAGACTGACTCCCTGAGGCTATAAAACCGGTGCTATTGAGTAGAGAGTATTGCACGCGTTTCGTTCATTTTTTTCGTGCCCACCGATTGACAGCCCGGGCCCCGGTAAAAACTCTCACCGCCCTTTAGAATTAGCATGGGTCCATGGAGGTGGTCTTAAAATACAAGGCCATCTACTTTTAGGACCGACTTCAATTTTTGGCACGTTCCAATATCCGCCGTTTAAGAACCGTCGTAATAGAGTAGATGTACGGCACGATTACGGCGCGTCTAAGAATTTGCTATAATCACCGGCTTCCCTGTCTGCACGATGGTCCCGACAGTCGTTTTTATAGTGAATAATATGGTCAGCGAGGTCCTAGGCGTGACACTATTCGAACTACTCCACGGGTTTAAGGCCTTGCTGTTAGAAGAGTTACTGAAGTCGCGGTTAGCCTTAGCCCGATCGTTTGGTATCCAAGCTACGGATAGAGGCCCATGCCCGGTTTCGTTAATGGAGGCGGGCTTCCGAAGAAAGAAACTTTCTTGTGCAGAACGCTCCGGTTTAGTGAGCCCGTCTTCCTATGCCTCGCATGCAGCCCTACACGTTCCGGAAGCTGCTGTCCACGTTCAAGCCTAAATGAAACGTCGAGAAGTAAGTCACACGGTTAGCCTATCGTTTACGGAGTTCACGGCGGCACCTGTCGCCGCCAATCTACAGAATCTCATGAAAGACTGAGCGCGGGATAAAGACATTCTGTTCGGTAGCATGGACGAATGAAATAGGTATATAAATTACACAATACATGTATTTCCGGTTTCGGCCGGCTGTGACTACATACATCCCCCGCCGGCTGGTCAATGGTAAGCCTCCAGCAGTCGAAGCTCGCTACCGGCGCATCAGGTACTCTTTCGCCTTTTCCCCTGATGGACACCACCATTATATGAAAGTGCTTAGAAAACGATTGTGAGCTTCTTGAAGCTTCTCAAGTCATTTCCTGTCACGCGCGATTCACTGTACTCAGCGAGGTAATAAAATAATCTACGATATAGGGAGTTTATTGTACAGGAACGGATAAGAATGCAGAAAAGGAAATTTTCGAAGAATTAGTAACACATATATGGGGTCCCAGCTGCCGTATCAATAGCTCTACGCATGTAGAGCTCTTAGTACAACGATCTAGTAACATCGACCCCCTAATACAATTGGTAAATATTGTTTGTAAATACCTTGTAAAGGCAAAATTTATAAAATTTCACATGACTATTTCTTCTTTAAACCACTCAGTATCTCTGCACGACGACGTACTCTATAAATATTGTATGCTATGAATACTTTAAATGTAACCTTAAATTTTCAAAAACAAACTAAATAAAAAATACTACGTAGATATTTAAATAATCCTGACGAACACTTTTTGCTTAAGCTCTTCATTACAAATATCCTACATTTGTCTCTCTGAAATACGTGCGTGTATCGATAATTCTTTCGCCCATTGTTTACAATCACTATGGAAAGAAGCTTCCACTCAGAGACTTAGATGTATTTTAACATATTCATAACTACACCTTGCTCAGCTACTTATATCAACTTCTGTTGGTGTTTATATATATTTAAATGAGATATCTTAACATACAGCTCAGAAACCTTAGTTACACTGATCATAAATAAACCAAATATTTTAAAATTAAAGCTACCGACATAGTCAGGCAAAGATTAAATTCTTCCCACCCAATTGAATCATAAGCAGCCTGAATAAGTATCTTGCAGAAAGCGGCTGCATGCTGTGCCTTTTGTCTAGGTAAGCTTTAGCACATGGGGATATTGACGTAATAGATTATGTAACAAACGCGTTGGAAGTAAAGAGCACTTGTAAATTTTAACAGTCCTCTGTTACGCTAATTGATGCTCGACGCCTTTAAGAGTACAATTATCTTTAGATTGTACCTCAATATCACAAAAAATGTAGAGAAAAAATTCATACATGGTTATTTCTGCGAACGCTGAACCGCACATGATATTTTAGGCGGTATCTACTATTCTCTGAGGGATTTTCAACTTAATATCCCCTTTTCTTATTTTAAAACATACTAGCTTTTAGATACATATTTTTGGATAATAATATTTAGGATTCTTCTGCATGTTACCTTCGCTCAGATTCTAGAAAGATTGTATAACGTTTCGTACACCCTGTACGGATATATTTATGTAAATATATATATATATATAGAATGTACTAGATGAGTATCGCCTAGTTTATGTGATTATGTAAAGAACGATGATCTTACAGAGATGACAATAGCATTGCACAAGAGTTCGCTCAAATTTTTCGAAAGTGTTTTTCATAAGACATTTGTTGAATAAAACCTTATATCATAAGCACACTGGTTCAACGAACCCAATGCTCTGTCTCAAATGTATAGAATAGAATTGTATTTACATGATATGTTAATAGATTAACGGTATTAGTGTAGCAAATTGTAGAAATCTACACAGAAGGCAATGCCTTGCTCGCCATATTGCTGTTTGGTAAGCGTCTTTTTAGCAAGATCATCTTTATTGTTAGCCAACAATTTTCCGCCATGCCATGCCGCATTAACTGGGTCGTCCAGTTTAACATGAATGTCGTAGAGCTCTGGAACGAGGCTCCGCAGGTCACTAGCGACTCGTTCGCGAAATCCCGGAAAAAGTGCATTGCCACCAGTTAGGAGAATATTTGAGTACATATGCGGGTGCACCTAAAATGTGGAAAATGCACATTATCAATCATCAATCATTATCATGTATCAAGTTAGGACGCTAAATGTACTCGCCCTCCCGTCATAGTACAACGGTGTGAGTGTATTTGAAAAAAACAAGCTAGCAATTATGATGTTTTATAAAATAAAACATTGCATGATGGATTATAACACATTACTTTAGCATGGTATATACGTACGTCCTTGGGCAATGACTTGACAGCGTGCGTCATTGCTTCACAGATTCCCATTTGATCAATACCAACATCAGATGGGTGAAAGAGCAGTTCTGGGACCTACGGAAAAACGGTGACATAAATAAAGTAATTGAGCACAATCATATACAGAATATTTCCTTTTATTTTAATTTTTGGTCAAAAATCGTTTGATATCAGGTCAGCTTTTTTCAGACAAAATACTTTGTTTTTCAGGAAATTCGGCTGCAGTCTTGTAAGGTGAAGAGTGAACCGCTTAGTACCAGTATCTACTTGATATAGATCAATCAATTTCAATTCAAACTTGAAACTTCAAAAAGTCAATTTTCTTCTAGTACCCACATATATTGAGACGAGCAAGCAGAGAGTGCATTTAATAGTCTAGCAGATACTCAAACCCCGACTTGAATTAACTTTTACAGTGTTTATTACTATATACACATTCAGCTGTGTAGGAGCGGATATACTATGCATTAGTTGAGTGCAACTGAAATCGACTCTTCTTCATAATGGCTCGCTTACTTGAAACCGCTCCAGGTTCATTCGTACAATCTGTTCGGTATCCGTTGCGCGCCCATTGGTTTGTTCCTTTGGTCTAACAAAGCCACGTTTAATCGACGTGTAATCAGGCAGGACATAGTCACGCCAAATTACATTATCCGGCAGACACTTTCGGGCTATGTCCATATCAGAGCGGTAATTCTGAGAGACGAAACATACATCTTCCTTTACCTAAAATGTTTGTCAACTAACTTTAGATTCTGCAAGCGTTTAGCTGAAAAGCTGTAACATCAGTTAATCTTTTAACTGTTTTTTTTTATATGTTTACATGCGTAGGACGTTGTTGACCAACAAAACCCTCAACGGATTCTCACAAACACGTCTTCAAAGAACTGGATTAATTACCTGATTAATGACGTAAGTTTCATCCATGACGTTAAGTTGCCGAAATGAAATAACATCCTTCAAATAGTTTGTAAGTTTCTTGCCTCCGACATTGATCCTACGAATTCCCTCCTTCACGCGACGTCCCTTTACATACGGTACCACATGGCTAAAAGAGTAACCGGAATCCAACACCAGACTGCACAATGCCGATGGATTCTCCTGTAGCAAATAAAAGCAAAAGTGAGCCAGTTAATTTTCTATCTGTTTGTTCAGAGTTTGCTGGGATGACGGAAAAAGGAAATGAATTCAACAAGAAAGCCTTAATCTTCCGAAAAAGCATCACTGGCATATTGCACTGGCACTAATCTATCGCTGACGGTCAATATCTCTAAACGAATCGATAAGTGAGTTTTTTCGATCAGAAGAACTCGATTCAAGAAATCCGTAACCACTCTTTTATTCTGATTAATTTAAAAAAACCGTCATCAAAAGTTCGTAATACTTGTTTTTATTACGCTCTTATGAACGTTACCCATATAGCTCATTTGAGAATTTGCTATGTAGGACAGACGAGGCATCTAATCTTAGAACGCAGAACTTCTTATAGTCAATATAATATTTCTATTATTTTCTGTGAATTGTTGTATTTTTTGGAAAAAAAACTATATTCAACTACGTCACTTACTTGGTGGTATTTATATGCAACAAGGGAACTAGGATTAATAACACATAGAGATTGAACACCGTAGTCCTCGAAGAAGATTTCTGTCAAGTTCTCCTGAATTGAGCAGAAGTCGAAATAAGGCTCGGTCAGGATAAGACCTGTCGACGAAAAATCTACACCAAGGCATTCTGAGCTGAACACATAGTCCCAAACCTGTTAATAAAATGTACAGCAATGCTTATGAACCTTTTCTCTTACATTTAACTCACGTTTTACCAATATTGTTTTTTTATTTATCTTAATATTTGTATTTATATTAATGTTTTATCAATATTGTTTGATGGTTTGTTAATTTACTAACTTTATTGAATAACGTTTGATTAAATCACATTTTGTTCGTCTTGAGTTCTTTCAATAATACTTATCGATTTGTCTACATTTTTTGATGCTACAATATACACGACGATTTCAGTTGTTATCCAAATAGATAGGCAGTAATGCATCGTCAGGCAACTTTGTTAAAATATACGACTTAGACCTACTTATCCACCCCCAACCATGATATCTTGATCGATCCCATTTACTTTTTACAGTGGAAACCAGCTTCCGTTTACAAAGGTGCACTCGTTGATTTACCTGCTTTTGAACTTCCCAATTAACGAGGTAGCCTCTTTCGTGGCACAAAATATAGTACAGCTGTGACATATCTTTACAGTCTTCGACCTGGAAAAGATCCGATAAGTTGATCCGATGATTTCTATTAAGCCACTTTAATTCTAATCTTGATGATGAAGATCTGTTTGTGACTGCAGGGCGGTAATATATTTAGTAGTAATGGCCTTTAGTTGAGAGCTGCATAAAAAATTATTCGACTAGTTGTAGACACCACATGAATTAGATGAAAAGTTTATTTATATGTTGAAAGCTTTCGGTCACAGTTATAGCGCAAACTAGTTATCTATTTGACATGTTAAATTCTGTCATGTAGCTCGTCTACCAGTTGAATTAATCCAAACACCACGTGGATCAGTAGTACTGATCCTGCTTTATACAATTGACAGTTTAAAGAACGTTACCTGGTCGCCGATGAATCGCCTCCGGGTTTCAGATTTCGCCTTCGTGATTGCGTTCGGTATTAGCCGTGGTTGGTTATCAGTGGCATAGCCGACCTTCAGGGAGTTGGCCCCGTTGTCCATTATGAACATATGCTCGGCTGCCATGACGCTTTGTCCTTTCGGATCCGTTAAGCTAAAATAGCTAGCAAATGTCGTGCTTACCTAAAAAAAACACACCACATAAATAGATTCAACTACACAACAAAACGTAGGCAAGCTTTATTATATTGGAAGTACCTTTTTTGGGCGTGCTAAATATATATTCTGACCTCAACACCGCAGTCAGATCACAATGTAATATTCACCTAGCTAATATCAGAGCACCACATCTATGCACTACTAAGACACAGGAAGCTTGTCCGACGAAGTCTAATGTAAAACGGTTTCAAATCGATAATAAGCAATAGTACCGGCCTCCCCTTGTTTGTCACTTGCTATTATTCTGAAGTTCATAGTTCAATGACACGTACTTTTTTTAGTATAGTCAATGCTGGACTACTTTAACAAGGGAGACCTTTTTATCCACTACACATACAGCAATCAATTAAGTGCTATCTGCATTTCGTTTGCGATCATTTGGGTAGCTTCACAATTGAATTGGGGCAAAGCACCGCCTTGGCGCGCATGTTGTTTGTTTCCAATTGAGTAGCGATTGGATGTAGCTGCGGCGCGTGTTCTGCAAAGACTGTTAATTTGGTCTAAATCGCCACAGATTCGGAATATATCTGATGCGATCCGTCACAACTGGTCATCGCCGTACAAAATGTAATGTTAGCTAATAAAAATCCGAAAAAAAGTGGTCGTTTGCAGAAACTGAAGAACTGCTACGGGTTCTTTCGTTCCTCTCAAAGTGGAGAGAGAGCTTTCGCTTTCAAGTATAATCAAACTGCCGGTCACCCAACTGATGTAAACAAACTACCTGAAGCAGTTATGCAAATGTCTTCATGATCGTGTTTTGTACGATCATTTCCGATTTTGTGTCATTTCGTCAAACGCTAGGAAGTTTGTGAAATTTGGTATAGGAGGTTGGCAAATAATATCACCAGTTAGTGCACCCTGTGCCATAGATATCCCGGGGGCGACAAATTGTACTGTTATCTTGACTCACTTTAGGATCAGTTAATTTTAAAATGGGACGTCGTTCGCTAACCTCTACAAAAGGAGGGAAGTTTATGAATCCAACAGATCAGGCTCGAAAGGAGGCGCGTAAAAAGGAACTAAAGAAAAACAAAAAACAACGTATGGCGGTACGACAAGCTGTCCTTAAGGGTAAAGATCCACACGCAATCATCGAAGACCTAATCAAGATTGATGAAATGCAATTCAATGTCACTTCTACTGCAGCTCCACCACTTTCCGAAAAGGTAATTTAGGCTTTAATAATCCTGTGTGTAATTAATAAATAGTGTCACAAATATATATATATATATATATACATATATATATATATATATATATATATATATACAAATACATGATTTAAAACCGCAAAAAACAGAAAAGTAAAACTAGTCTTCCTTATTCTGAATAATATTGATATTATTAAGGGCGTACTATATATTAAACTACCTATGCAAAATCTAACCCAGCGCACGAGCCAACTTACAAACAAATGCATCGCCGGGTAGCTGTGCACGGGCGACCTGAGGTGCACCTATTGCTCACACTCCATTATTGGGGATGACTAGAAACTGGCCAGTTATATTTAGCCCTGTTGGTTTGGGAAAATTTACTGATATTGTAATCTGCAAAACTGTGACAACTGCAAATAAGCGTAACCAGTAAGGCAGGGTTGTAGATTATCCACCTAACCCTAACTTTGCTAACTGCGAGTAAATGTTTGTTGTATTCTGTCAACTGCATCGATATGCTTCTTTGAATTGGGACGCTGTACAATGGAAGGGCATACAAATTTGGATGCAGCTAGACTATTAGATAATGTTATATGCAAACCGCCATTCTTGGCACCAAAGGTAAAAAAAATATAGTGTTATGTGATGTCTAAGCGGAATATACAGTAACTATGTGTCCAAGTTGTTCTGTTATTAATACTGTTATCTGCACTGATTCTGCTATCGGCTCAAAGATTATGCAGTTTTGAAGTTAATCGGTAATGAGGGGCTTTGTTGCCTCCGAGAGATCAAATTAGATGCAATTAAATAATGTGATTTCGATTTGTGTGCCCCGTTTTGTTCTATACAGACTAACTATATAGAAGTGGACCTGTCCTTGTGTAACATAATGTTGATCACCGTCCAATAAACGTTTCGGCATATGATTATTTCTTGCGGGTAGTACTAGCTCTCAGCTTATGGTGTACTGGCCGGAATTGTCAATTTCAGTTTCAGAGTTCTACTAACAAATCGGCATAAAAACAGGGTAACGGAGGTACCCAGAAATAGAGTTCTTGTGCGAAGCAATAAGCGGAGAATAATCGGAGCAATATCCGGAGCGAGGCTTTACTTAATAGGGGTTCAATATTAAAAAATGTTCAAATTCTAGGTATAAAGGTTGTTTCAGAGAAAACGATATATGGATGACTTTTGGCTGCTTTACACGGTTTGAATGAAAATAGATGCATGCAAAAAAGCCTTGAAGGTCCCAGATTTATTTTTGTCATCCTACACTAGTTAAACGTTGTCTTTCAAGACGTCTATCCCTTGAACGTCATTGATCCGTTTGTGATTATACCGAAAAAATTTTAAACAAGAAATACAGTTATTTTATATTTTGATTGCCGCTAAAGCTGTTTGAAGGCATTACTATTCTCTATAAAATGGGTCACAGGCGATAAAGTGCGTGAATCTTTCAATGCGATTTTTGAGTTTTGATGCACAGCTTTGTGCGTCGGTTTAGCTGCGAAAGCGGAGAACACAGATGATATCGTGCATATTGGGCTTACGTGTCATTAATATTAAGGCAGTAGTCGAGAAATATGAGTTGGACAGTATAACCACATTGACTTTCTTAGCCCCATAGCCTCACTTTTAGAAATTATAGCCTATCTTATTAAGGAACTATTCTATAACTTAATTTTAGTAAATCCTCTTATTCTTAAATAAGTGATCTCCTACTTTCACAATTTCCACTTATTGCGTAGAATCTCATTTCCCTCTCACACTGGATTCCAAATACACGTTTTTTCTGAGAATGTCTATTAAGCTGCATAAGTAGAAGTCAATTAAGTGAGTACTATCAGCCACACTTGACTTAGAATTCACGCAGATAAGTCATTGCGTTATTTTTTTCAGGTATTGACTGATAAACGCAGGAAACTCCTAGAAACGTTGGAACGTGTTGAAACTCTTTACAGAAAAGAAGACGCAGATAAGCATCGCGCTTTAAAAGCAATGTTTCGGGAGTATGAACAACGCAGATCGGAACTTGTGAGATATTTCGAATCTGTAAAACAGGCTGAAATGGTTACCCCCGATGAGATTCCTTTACCAACAGCTCCTACGATGATGTCGCTGGATGCATTGCAGGTTTGTTGAGCGCTTCGTTTTGAATATAACTTGGCAATTGTATTTCCTTGACAGCGAATCACGTCGCGATAGTCGTGTTCTTGAGGACTAATCCAGTGTCTTCAGTTTCACCTCTAGCAAAGTGTAACCTTTAGGTATACTCGCCCTTTTTAATATTATAGTCAGTATGGGCTGTAACCATACTGATTTAAACGGAATTAACAGAACTGTTTAATATACGTGGGCTCAGTGTTCGTCTTCTACTCACTTAGGTCATTATAGTTTACGTTTTACTTGTACAAGGTGCTACAATACATGTAAAATATTATCTAACAAAAAGCGTCAACATATTCGACTTGTCTTAGATTTTGCCTGCATCCTTCTTACATTTTTGGTGTATTTTCATGTATGTTTATGGTAGGATATTCCAATGCCGTCATCTGCGCCACCCCCGCCAGCGCCAAAGTCTATTTTGAAAAAGCATCCTTCATCATTCTTTAGTGATATGCAGCAACTTCAACAAAAGAGGGATTCAACAATTGAAAGACTGACTGGAGGCAAAGACGATCCCAAGGACAAGGGTGTGACAATCGGTGAGCATAATGTAGATATGAAAAGAAGGATATTTCTGCTAATTTCGCCTTTCTAAAAAAATTAGATTGAAAAGTTGCTTGCAATTCTCACAATAGTATTTTGAAAAAGTGTTTTTTTTCTTTTCATATAATCGTGCACTTATCTTTGACAATATTCGAGGCTCCTATAGCAGCGTCTTTTTAGTATAGCCAGGTGAGAAAAAAAAAACAAAAAAAAAAATAATATTAGCTGAATATGTGACAGATTAAAGAATAATTATTGCTGTCTTTGCAATGTGTGGCCGAAGTCTGCCATTTGAAGTTGTATCTACATTGTTACGCAGATGCAGTACTGAGAAAAAATTGGGTTTTTCTTTTAAAGAACGGCGTTTACACAGGTTAATGTTGTATAGGAAGATATAGTTTTTTCCTAGAATGTTCTTTAACATGTAATTACTGACATTACAGGTATCAGCGGCGCTCCGGGGGTACCGATCGGTCCACCGCCAAATTTGTCCGACTGCTCTGACCTAGACGACGAAGATGACGGTCCGGCTTCAGTAGCCTTGCCACCTCCATTTCCTCCGCTTGCAAAAAAGGTATAGAAAGCTAGTAAAGCAATAAATTATGTTGATAATAATCTTCATTATTTTCAGAAATGTCTGTACAACAATAGTAATAATGTACGCAAATTCTATAATTATGTTTAACTGATATTTCAAGCTTAGCTGGAACATCTTATCTGTGTAACTTTACTGAATTCATACGGATCGTCTCTTACTATGTACCCTTATGTTTTTCCAGGTTCCAGCAACGCAATTACAAGCCAATCCAGCCCCGCAGGTCAGAACTGCTAGTGAAGCAACTAGTGGAAGTGGTCAGAGCAAGCAACTGCGCTTCGCACCTCAGCCAACAACCGCAAAGGACGAAGTACTCGAATTCTTGCAACAACTTGAAAAAGTTCATCAAAAAGAGCAGCAGCCTAACCTTGGAACGCAAAACGTGCCAGGTGGACCTCCCCCGGGACCCCCTGGTCCGCCAGGCCAACAACCGCCACTGGGGCCGCCAGTGC
Organism: Varroa destructor; assembly: GCF_002443255.2. Taxonomy (NCBI): domain Eukaryota; kingdom Metazoa; phylum Arthropoda; class Arachnida; order Mesostigmata; family Varroidae; genus Varroa; species Varroa destructor. Next base: position 1,118,858 of record NW_019211456.1, on the reverse strand, counting down.
AACCTGGAATGCTGCAACCACCTCCAATGGGTATGCCACCCCCACCCCCGCCAGGAATGTGGAACGCACAATTTCCACCCCCGCCACATCATCCCGACTTTATGCTTCCACCTGGTATGCCCCCTCACGGAGGTCCGCCGCCAATGGGTGGGCCAAAGGGTGGTCCAACACCGGGTCACCGAGGGCTTTCCGGCCAAATGTATCATCTCAACAAACCTATGTCTACCGCCGGCAAAACGACAATTCAAGCCAAGCCGCAAATGCGCAGTCTTCAACAGGAAGTGGTGAAGTTTGTACCAGCACAATTGCGAAAAAAGGGTTTATTGAGCAGTACAGGAGCGATTACTGCTGCAGGCGATCATACCGGCCGACGGGAGGGATCGGGATCCATTGGACTATCAGGAAGCAGAAAGGAATCTGGATCGGTCGGCGTACAAGGATCACAGTCAAATGCCGATGTCCCTCACAGAGGCCAGCCAACCAAGGATGATGCATATGCACAGTTTATGAAGGAAATGGAAGGGCTTATTTAGACACCGCGAATGCTGGGCGGCAGCCATTACAAACGGTTTATTAACAGCGCGACTGAACTAGTTCAATGTAAGAATTGTTAACCGTGAACCAATGATAAACTATATATTACGCCGACTTGGAATGAGCTCGAAATCGTGCGTGTGAGTTGATTTGATTTAAGGTTAGCAGCCCGTTAGTATAGTATTTGCAAACATTTTCCCGATATCCTGCTAATTACTTCAGGTATAGAAACAAAAACGAGTTACAGCTTTAACGCAGCAGAGGTACCTCATCATTTGAACATTTGACAGCTAATGAAAATGGTATGTGCTTTGCCGTCTAAGAACTATTTGAATGGAAGTATACTTGTAAACTAAGTGGGTGCATTGTATATACCATGTATGATAGACACTGTACAGAATAAATAAAATACTGTTTTATGTTATCTAAGTAGAAACGACTAAAAAACACTAACTGCTTTTATTCATTTTCCCAAATTTATTCTACATCTTTGAATTTTTTGCAGTTAAGCAATATGATATGAAGAATCACCTGGATAGTTACTGCACCCTGAAGTAGTACTACATTTCTGAAGGATTTCTTTATTTTCATGTATATATATCTCTACTATAAAATAATTTAGTCATATAACATACCTACTATATATGCATAATACAAGAATCTAACAATCTATGGCGTTAATGAACGTTAAATGTATTGCTAAGTCCACGCAGAAAGTAGTAGATTTAAATCGTAGAAAATAGTAGATAAGTGCACTAGCCCTAATTTATGATATTGGGTTAGTTTATCATTGGACCAAAATTTAAACTAAGTCTTCAGGCATTAGAGATCGCCAACCAGCCAACACTTACACTAATTATTAAAATTAATAAAGTAAACGAGTCAGGCAGTGCAACAAATTATGGTGAATGATACAAAAAAACGTATCATTCTTCAATGGAATATATATATATGTATGTATAGCTTGTATACGTAAGAATGTAAATTCCCTAGCCGTGAGCTTCTGTGCTGATAGTTTCCAACCGACGGCTTAGTCTTCCATGCAGTTACAAAGCGCACGCGTCACCTAAACTGTTAAAACGACCGAATCACAAGGCCTGGAGACCGTTTGTTCAGCCGACCCTTGCTCGATCGTACAGGGCGAAGGACAGAACCAGGAATGCGGAAACCGCTGGCTAGATAACCGACAGAAGCACATCGAGCTCGTTGCAATCATTGGTAATGGTGTCGTAGTCAAACTATGGTCTGTAGGATCGCCGGTAACGAAGCAAAAAGCGGCGCAGACTATACTACAACGGTAAAAGGAAGTGCAAGGCCGCAGGATTGTTGAAGAACTGTAACTAAGGTGTGTAGCTATTACAACGGTGGCCGATTGGGAGGCGCCACAGCAATCGGGATTTGACGTATTAACGGTTACGAGTTGCAGTTTGCCGAGACTGAATGCGTTGGTAACCTTTTATTAATGGCTCATATGTATGTCCGTTATTTATAAGCCGTTGAAGTACCGCGTGGTTCCACTACTCTTCATTTTCATTGGAAGCTTCTATGTGGGATTTCGTGAAGTAATTACCGATGGACTTTCTTTTATACAAGCTTATCCAGATTTTTGATGAAACTATTAAAAAGCCGTTGTATGAGAACATCAGAATAAGAACACTTTTGTTGAAAATTATTTGTTTTTTTTTACTTATATCCCTTAGTACCTGCATGCGCGGTTTATGAGTAAAGTAATTTCGTTGGAAGTAATAATTTAGCTCGATTATCACAGTGGCCCCATCAGCGTGAACCTATAGATGTATACGCACTACCTAAAGGATTTCAATGTTTGTAATATTTGGATTCGTGTAACCAACAATTTGCTAACCTCGCAAAATTGGTTGTCCTATCCAAGCAAACTCCCGTTACTCATCGATGACTCATTATCACTGTCGCCTAAAGCTATGATGTCTATATCTTTGGTTATTGCGTGCATATCCGCCAGGCCGGTGAATTTCTCTAAAAAGTTTTCCTCGGTGAGAGCCTTGAATATGAAGTCGAAGCCGCTTGACATGTATTCTGACACAACCTGCAGACTCACAGATATTGTATTGATATTATAAAACTTGATTGCGCAAATCATTTAAGTGCTTAATGTGTTATAATATCACTTACGTTACAGGTTTAATACAAAGAAAAATTTAGATCAAACATAGGCGCCTTTAAACTACTGTAGTTTTTGGAATATACGGCATTATCAAGCCATTTTTGGCAGGCTTCCAAACATTCGGGGTAAAAACTGGTAATTAAAAAACTGAGTGTTGACTTCAGTTCAATCAGAATAGTAACCTCCGTAAACCCACTTAAGTTCAACGATAACGTCGGCGGTTAATTCTATATCTAGTTTGAAATATTAAAATTAACAAAGAATTTACTCGCCGTATTTCGTTACTAAAAAGCGTGGTATAAATCAGTTTGAATAGAAACACTGGTGAAAACCTTGGCCCAATAAAGAATTTCCAGTTTTACGTTAGTTCTAGATGTAATGACATATTTTACTCAAAGGTTTGTTAGAACGCTATATCATATATGCGTAAGATATCTTTACACATTGTTCCCTAATTGTTCACCGCACGCTCATTTACAGACGGTTTTTGACGATAAATGTCGATAAAATTGGTAATCGCCTCGATTTCGCTCGACATTTCGGTTTCCAAATTTAAGAGCTGTCAAAACGTCCAGAACTGGTGAACATCGATGGGAATTTTAGCTCACTTTTCTCAGATTGACGTTTAAGGGTTGCACACCTTGTAAATGCAGTCGCAGTATTTTCAAACGTTTCAGCATGTTTCCTATAGTACCATACAGATACTATGCGTATTACAAGTGCTTCCGCGTATATCTTACGTAGTTCTATATACAAAATCGTATCTAAAATGAATGATCCTGAATTCTCGCAATATGTAGAAAATATACGTAAGAACTCCCAGAAATGCCTTGAAGATAGCTTGAAGTGGCTCGAGCGGTATCTGTGTATTTCTCATTACCTCTAACACGGAAGTCGCTGAGGAAGTCGAGGGTTTATTCTATTATAAGATGTTAGCTTGGTCACAACGCAAAATCTCAAAACCGCAACTTCAAATAATGTCCAAGAATAACAACATTAAGCAATGATTTCAACCTGATGCGTACATTATGCAAAAGTCAATTTGCTCAAGGGGACAACGGAAAACAAAATTATGTATAATTGCCAAAATGCTAAGGATGCAAGCACTGAACTGCTTCCAGAAAACCGACTTCTCAATGTAAGTTAAAGGGGATATTTAAGAGACCGTGGGGGGTATACGCATCAAATATTTACATAACAAGACTGTTGACTTTAACTGATTCTTAGAGAAAAAGGTCTACTATTTTATGTGTTACCGAAAGTCCACTCTGCCTTGTGCATGCTGCAGTGATTCGCTAATCTCCGAAAAAATATAAAGATAGTCCATATAAACCCATAAGGGCCTACATGGGCTTAGTATAGGCTAATCTGTTTGCGCAGCTCAACCATTTATTCAATAAAGCCAGAAGAAAACTGTTTGTATTCTGAGAAAGCGCTAAGGTCCTTGCTAAAAAAAATTACACCTCGTAATCGTTCAGTATAAAGGTAGTTAGGTTAAAGATTTTGTTTTTTATGCCATTAATCCTCGTAAGATTTTACTGCATAATGCTAAACCGGGTTTCGAATGAGTTGAGGGATAAGACAGAACTGTAACAATGCGCATACCGTTCTGCTAGAAAAATAAGATCGCGCTGAAGCGCGTGTCTTTAACGTAATGATTTATCGATTCTTGTGTCAAGGACTATCTATACAGTTATTAGTATCTGTTTGCGAAAAAAAAGCGGAAGTTTTTGATGTGATTGACAACAACAATAATGATACGCTGCGAGTCATTGTAATTAAAAAAAAAAAAAAAAAAACTATGTTTTAGTTGAGCCTAACATTGCATGTGTAAATCAGAGACCTAAATTATATTTAGAAATGGAGTAGCGTTTTCAGTTAGCTTTTCGTCAAGTTAGCCACCAATAGCACCCTGCTTCATATACAGTGGTCCATACAGTCCCTAAGACGATTGCTTAATACAACTAGATGTAATATCATATACAGATATATATAAGATCATAAGCTATTTGTTTCTGGTCAATTTTGCACAGAAATCGTTTTGGCACAATGGATTGCTTGTTTTATCTCACTATAGCCCAGTATGCATACACTAACCTAAAAAAACAGCTGGCCCAGATAGTTTGAAGAGTAACTGAAATTTTCTTTAAAAGTTACAAGATGTTTAATGTTACTCACTCGAACCGATACTTGAACATACGATTAAAAAACAATCGTCAATTAAAAAAGGCTGAACATTTTGTTTGGCATACTTTCATGTGTCAATGGATTACTTTTTTCTATGTTTTTGCTAAGCTGATCTACCTTACCTTAGGCGAACAGGCAGTGCACATATAGAACGCTGTACTGTTGGGTGTCATAAAGTGGTACCGAGACAGAAAATACCGGATCTAGAATAGAAGCAGGGTGACAAATGCGCAGCAAAGAAGGATATGAATGAGACTTATGAACATGACCTATCTACGATATCGTACATGTTAACCTTACATTGCCATACCTACATCGAAGGAAAGCTATTACTATTATTTTTATGTAGGTAAAGAAACTATCATAAAGCGCGTTGATGCAGAAGCATAACTCAAGGCGCATATTATCGATCGTTTGTAATATATGTAAGTAAGTCGTTTGAATACCTGATGAGGTACCGGCCCTAGCACACTCGAGTTGTTTAACGCTGTTCCCACAAGATCGGTTGCACACCCTTCAGGATCTCCGATTTGTTCAACGGGACTTTCAGCTGGAGCATCCTTTATTTATACGCATTATAGATATATTCATATTAGTTGAATAATACTAATCAATAATGAATAACATTTAGTGCTAAAGTAAATGGTTAGGGTGCCTCTTACGTTTATGATAAACCATCTATTCTTGGGTGACGATTTGTATCTACTTTATTGTATTATTTTGAGTCTCTCTAGATTTTTGTCCGTCCGCGTGTTTGTGGCTATTTAACCCAAAACGAAGCCGTAATTGATATTCCTTAGACCAGCTGAAATTTCATCCTGGGGTGAACCGGGCGTCACATCAAACTGGTTCAATCCTTTTTTTCGGACGGTAATCTCATCTTCCCGTAGAGCGTAATATCTTTTTAGACAAGTTAGTGATTTTTGCGGTTTGCGTCACAGACACCGATGATTTGAAAAGTTTAATTTGAAAGTACATTGTTTCTCAAATAAAATGTGGAATTTGGAGGCGAACTTTTTTTTTATATGTCTTCTGCTTAGTGGTGAAATAGTGATTTTTGCTGAAACGGTTTGATACTAATAAAGTATGAGCCCTTGCAGCATATATAGGTCATATTTAGATGGATGAATATTTTCTTCCAAAATAATTTTTTTCTCATTATAGAATATAATGATAATCGGCATAGAAAATTCGTCATTAAAAAGTTTTTTGTTTTTCTCAGCGCTACGAAGTGGGTGCAATTGAATTTTTCACATGTATGTTACTTAGTCGTAAAATCTAGTAAATTTTGCCGACACTGTTGAGCAATGATCCACTATGAACCTTGTTCTCGACATATGAATCATATTCTCTGCTTAGATTAATACGCTTTTCGAAGAAGGACTTCTTTCTCCCGTAGTGTAGGTTACCAGAACAGTCGAATAAAAAAAAAGAATCATTCGTTCATACGGTAACCAATCGCTACTGGCGTCATAATTGCACCAAGGTAATGGCTTTACTATAAGACAATCACTATACCAAAGAAGTATGATTGCTGCTACTGAATAATTGCAACAGCATAACAACATACAAACGAGATGTTAGGAAAGCTACAAGATGCCGGTCTATAATTAGGCACTAGTATAAGTTATGTTAGATGTCACACGAATCAAAACAAATTCGTAGTAATGGATTAACGATAATGGGAGGGGACATAGTGGAGACAAGAGAAATAAATGACCATTTTTGTAGGGTAACGGGTCCATATCCACAGGGCAATTGTAATGGAGCTTAAATTATGCAAATTATATCAGATGTGACCATCTACTCTAACAGAGTAGTACATACATTAACGTAATAGAGCCTTTGAAGTGAAAGAATAGATTGACTAAGTTAGAAAACCGAATTGTGTAACGGGATAGCAGCTACGAATTAATAGAACTGATGCTGAAAGATCTTAGGAAATCGCATCCATTTACTATATAGACTCAGGTTTGCTGGTGAACTACGAATTATGTTACGCTATGTTTATAACGAATCAAATTTCTTTATAGATAATTTGACCAAATAACTGCAAAAATGATAACAGATTATGTGGAGCTGTGTCATTGCAGCGGTATTACTACCACTAGTATAATTTACGCTAAGCTGGGTGTAACATCAACGAATTAGATTAGACAAAATGAATCGCCGATAAAATAAGCATGGGGTAAAAACCTTGCGGATTCCTATATAATGAGGCGGATTCCTCTGTTTTACCTAAAAAACACCAACGTTAATATGAAGCCTGGATTATTCAAGTGGCTTACGCCACTAATCATACATTAGAGTTTTCAGAAGTATCTATAGGTCCGAATATTACCATATATTCATTATCTGTTGCTTTATATAATTTGTTATATAAAAAAGAAACGTAAGTTATATAATAATATATACGTTATATAATAATTATATAATTTACATAACAACTTACGTTTCTTTTCGGGTGTGATAGCAATGATACCATGAGCTCTGTCGCGAATCCAGCGGCCATTTGACTTATACCAGGTCGGGATACGGTGCACTAAAATTAAAAATATTATCGACCACGTTATAGGTATCCCAAGCAGTCAGCATTTTCAAAAATTGGCGTTAGTTACCAATATCAACCTGATATCGTTAAAACGGACCAGAGCTCGTGCATTTAGATGATTTACTTAATAGCCACTTGTTTAAACGCACAATTCGGATGAATATTAACAGGTTCAAAAGGAATGGACACGGGTTTTATAAGATTTTGTCTCACTTGCGTATAACAAGCCTTTTATAACTTGTACCTGTTGATCCAGTGATCGATCTCTGGTAGAGTTTGTTGGAGCTACAACGTCGTTGCAGAAGTAGCATCCGAGTTCATTCGAACCGCCAACACCATGTCTAAATTATAACAAACATTTCAGTGTGTCAAAATTGTTAGTCAATAAAAAAATTCCACTTGCAAACATCAACTGAATATGAATTTTTCTTCACTTAAATAATATATAACCAGCTTTATAATAATGGAAAATATTATATAAATACAAATGCGTTTTGTATTTGTAATCGAAGCATAATAATATAATAAAATGTGTAACAACTTAATCGATTCAGTTAAAATAAGGAAAGCGTCTAAGTAACGTCATATAAACAATACTAGAATATAGAGAGGTATTTGAATATTTTTTTAATCAAATCTTACAAAAATATGTAGTATGATATATTACTTTCTTCTATCACTATTTCTGTACCTAAAAAAGCAACTAACTAGTAACTTTTACGGCTCTTGCTAAATGCATTTTGGAGCCCATTAAGCATCTTAAATTTATGTTGACTTGATATTGCGTCGAAGTCTACTACCTCTGAGGCAATTATGATGTTTCTATCATCAGCATATGCTACTTTATTATTTTTTTTTATCAAGAAGTAGGGGGCCGTGGTAAGCGGATTCAAGGAAAACACACCTCATTACAAGAAAAGTATCGAACCCGAGCGCGGCGTTGATAACGATTTTCTTTTTGGCTGCTCCAAACAGGGTGGGCAACCACCGAGCTTCACGGGTATCCAACAAAAGGAATATGGCATCGTGATCTTCGATGAGATCTTCCAACTGTTTTATAGCTTCTGAGGTTTCTTTTTTATACTCAGGCGTTACTGTTTCAGTGGAAATTAAAATAGGAGAACGGACTATTTTAATTAATGATGCCAGAACTATACACATCCAGCAGGCAAATTTTCAAGTTGTTGAACTTAACAGAATCAGTTTTCAAGCATTATATATTTCATTTAATCTCAGTTATAGTTGCAAATGTTGTCGCGAAACATTATCTTCATCACATGCGTGCCTGTTGAACCTAAAAGGTTTATTCGAAAAACTTATTACACGAGATACGTCTATTTTGCGACAATCCTGACATTACTCGAACCAATCTCAATCAAGTAAACACGAATAGAGTAATAGCATACAGGCGTATATCGTTAGGTTAGGCAAAAATAAATATTTAGAGCAAGTAAAGATTAATTTGTGTTTTTCTATATAAGCAGTGATCATTTCAGGTACCTCGTTTTGTTAAAAATATGCAATGTCATTTTTGTTGCCAAGTCGCCTTATATTATTGCTCGTGAGTATTATTGTAACTACTAATGGTAAATCCTACCAGAACCGTGTCCCGGCATGGGAATTTTCATCCTAACGTGTCTTGCATCGACCCCGGGGAAAATTTTCTTACAGCTCTCAGCAGCTGCCTCAGCTTTTGGTCGACCTCCGTTAAGAGAATCGTCAAACGTGAAAAGCGACTGCCGGACAGGATTCGAATAAGAAACATCACCGGAATCAACGAATGTTATACGGCGAACCCCCCATCCAAGAAGAGAGCGTGCCACGTTACATCCTAAGGTACCTTTACAGACATCCAGTGTTCATAGGATCCTTGTTACTATGTGAGGTCAAGTTAAAACGCCTGCAGCAATGTTTTTAACTACGGTTGTATAAGTCAGACAGTATAAAACTCCATACATTTAGTGTGTGAAGTCAAATTAATTTATATAATAAGACCAAACAATTTGCGCGAGTCTATCACACTTTTTCCATCGTTTGTTTAATCTAAAATGATATATCGCGAAAACCATATTACCTGATCCAAGAAGAAGACACTTTGTCTTCGAAACGCATTCCAAGTTGATATCAGGGGCCAGTCTCCATCGCATCAACTTGAGATTGAGGTCGACCGCGGACTCTGCCAACATTTTGGGGTCCATTGACGACGATAGATTGAGACGCCTTGACGAAAATTTACTTTAATGTATCTTTCATTTTTTTTAAATTAATTATTTAATTACTGCACATGTTTCGTCTTTTACATACGATACATCAAGTACTTTTTGTTAGAGCTGTATTGATACCAGACAAAACGTGTTACCTTGGTTTGTTTTCGCCCTGTTGATTTTCTTCCCAGCCAACGAATTTTGATAAAGACATGAACTCCGAATCGAGACTAACCTAAAGAAATACACACAATATTGAGATGAGTGACTCTGGTAAACTCGGCACTAACGCAATTTTTTACTGTACCGTATTTTGTCAAAGGCTATGTATTTATCGCATAGGAAATACTAATACTCAGTTTGTCAGAACTATATACACACTTTTTACATCTTGTTTTTTTTAGCTTTCAAGTCAGATTATCAGTACCGGCTTGATCAGATTTAGCTGGACGCATTCTGGTTCGATTATTTACAAAAGAGTAATTACCAGCTTAGTTTACCTAGCGTGCTTCCCTTGATCTACCTGTAGCGAAACCGCTACGCTTAGGTTACACATTAGTTTATTCACCAGTACCAGAACCCGTGTCGCCTGCCTTCACTGTCGCGTCCACTCGTCACTGCTTACATTCACCAGCTGATGATAAAAAAATCGTGTGTGCGCGTGTACATACAGCACATGTTTGTTTAGCTTAACAAGCGGCCCTCAAGCTGCTACTTACTTAACATACGCATCAGAAGCCTTTGTTAAAAATTCAAAATGCCTTTGTTGTAGCTTGTAACAAAAAACAAGCTTTAAAGCTAGATATTCTCTCAGTAGAAAGTTTTTTTTTATTAGGCAAAATCTACTCAGCAAGACATAATGGTAGGATAGCATACAGAAGGCGAACAATATTTAAACATGAATACATATAGCCTCGAAAACGGCTACAAGGATTCTAATTACTTTTAAAAACCCAACTAAACATATTAAAAAGACAATCTCGAATTGCGCGTGCTATGAGACTGTGGTGTTCCCATAGTTGAGTGCATATACTCCATATTGAATACTAAACTGGCTGAATTTTGCATGATTAAAACCACATAAATGCCAAGAGTAAGGGTTTCCTTTTCTCTTTTTAAAATGGATTCACCTTTTCTATAATAATAATATAAATCTTATTATTGTTGTATTTTTCAACTTAAAAATGCCTGTCAGTAAATGCACGCACTTAACGCATTTGCTTGTAGTTTAAATTTAATAGGTACTGGTACTCTACAAGGCCACACACGCTATGCGGCGACATACGTGGCAACAAATGGGTTCATATAAAATTAGAGCGGCTACTCGGTTTCGATCCTATACACAAATTTTGCTTGTGTTATACATAACGATAAATAGATATTACCTTCTGTAACCTGACTCGAAATATTCGGGACTTGTTATAGTTGTGTATACGAGATCCTCGCAGGCTGATCACTGTATACACTCCCGTGTGTTCACTGTTGGCTATCTCTGGCATATGGTACGCAATTGTGAGAATTAGGCCTCGAAGAGGCCATCCCGGGAAGTTGGCGTCACCAGAAGGATCCGCAAAGACGACATAGACGTGTGTTGAACATTTTCTCCGTACTTCTTCTAACGGAAGCTCCTCTAAAGTTATTCTATCCAACAGCACGAACATTTTGCCTTCAGAAATACCTGTGTGTATGCGATAAACTTGCTTTGTAAAGCTCCTACTTGTACGAAAAAAGGTCCTTCCATAGACTAAGTACATGTAATTGCTTTTTGGTCCACTACTTTAATGATGCTTATATAGTGCAACGCTTTTTATACAATTTACCGTGATTACACACTTTCTTTTCACGTTTTTCCTAAATAGTCGGCGAATCGACCCCGGGTATCAAATCTCGCTTTTAGGAGGAGTATTCCCTCCATTTTTATTTCTCTTCTTGATTTCGAATCAACGGAGCCGCGCTTAGTCATCATAGAACAATAGTCATGGGTGTGCTATTGCCCTTTTCAATCAGCGCTGTTTATGACCTGATCATTCATAGGTTAAATTTATATTAGACTGATCTGTATATGCATATATATTACATAAACAATGGGCAAAATTTTTTTTAATTCTTTTAAACTACGCACGTTTGTTAGAACTAGACGTTGTTGTCTTCGGCCTCTACATGTATACATGCATATGTACATTTTTTTTATTATATTCGCTATCGTGCATATGTATTAGGGGTAGTACGTCAGGGCATGCCAAAAGCAGAAACAATTACACAATTTGGGTGAATACAAAAAAATGTTTGTATACAATGACATTACAATGTACTAAATAACAAAATATGCACGATAAATTTTGAGACACTAACCAGCAATTCTGTTCATTTTGTCTTCATTAAAGTCGTCGTCATTAATTAGGCGTAATGGGTCGACTTGGGTGAATTTCACCTGGGGTGGTAGGCCCAGTGCTGGGAACGCGCACCAATAGACATAATCAAACTTCTTTAGATCAGCAAATGAGAGAAGAATAATCGGGCAAAGATGCTCTGACGGATGCCGAAGGGCCTCACCAGATATGATCGCTTCCACCATCTATCGAATAAGTAAAAGTTGCAGAAAAAATAAAGCACTGATAGACAGACTAAAATGGTGATTTTGCATGAAATACCTTATTAAAGAAAATCAATGGTGGTTATTTATGCTTGATTAAGTTTTCGAAACAAATCTGGCACAAGGATTAGGCAAATGAATTCATATCTTACTAGATTCGCTTAGCTTTAAATTTAACTAACAAGTCATTTTCAGACACCTTATTTCTGTCGATACTTTTTATAATTAAATATATTTATTAAATTTTTATATAATTTTTATTTATTTTCATTAAACAATAGGTATATATAATTCCTGCAATGACTAACCTTAATTACCGCTTCTTTGACGAGATTATTTTTGTCACACCGCTTGAACGATTCGATACTGTTCTTGTTGAAAAGTACACCACGCAAGCTTAATTGGGGATAATTTTCCTGTAATCAAACCAGCTTGTTAAATTATATAAAGCTTCTCATTGATAGCTTAGAATTTTGATAATTTAGCTTTTTAGTGTACGACACAAAACCCGATCATTTCGGAACATGCTTTTAAATTCGCGTACTTCTCGAAGGGCATTGTACCCAATGGATGCAATAGCGCGTGGAATATTGTGGTTGATATCATATTCAGCCCGAAACTTTACTGGCTCTTCACTGAGCTTAAGTTCGTTAAGTTTCTTGGTGCTCAACTTATGCCAAAAGTTGAGATCGATCTGAGAGGTGAACGGCAGGTAACGGAGGGGATCTTCGCTCTGACTGTGAGATGGCATCCTTGATTCGGATCCTGCAGCATAAAGCAAAACTGATTTCTAAGTTATATATTCTAGCATAGCATTGCAAAGACATCAATCAAACTTATTGACCTTTAAACAATTATCGCTACATTCCTCTTATGAAGGTAAATGAAATTAACTTTTTTTATACAACCCACAGTATCATTTGTTTCGTTTATCGCAACTTTATCTTTTAAATATGACTTGCAAAACTCTGCTACTCCCATAATAAATGCACGACTAAATGAGGGCAAGACAAGGGGTAAGTATGAGAATGACATGGCAGATCTCAGAAACTATAAAGAATGCTTAGATTCGCCTACGGATTAGAATTATCTATCGGATAATAAGTAAAGAGCTATACTGAACTGTACTAGAGTACGACAAACATTGATTAAACTATTACATTGCCACGACATGGCCTTTTAATAGATACTGAGTGCAGTATACTACTAAAGCAATCATGCATTTGGTACATTTCACATATAATGAAGAGCAATCTTTATTACAGTGTTCTATTTGAGGGCTTAATTTCTCCATGGCGTGCTGCTATGTTTCGAAAATAACTTGCACTTTGCACCTTGAGTTGTACTCGTCTAAGTGTCGGTGAAAAATTTTCAAAAACTTCACAGAATACTCAGAAAAATATTCACATGTAGACACAACCTAAAGAGCCGCTGCTATCGCGTTTCGTGTTTACGTTGAGACTGGTCAGCTGATTTAGAACATAAGCTGCGATTACTGACAGGGGAAGGAAGCCAGCTGAATTGAGACAGACGCAGACGGGAAGCGGAGAAGAGAGGGACAGATCAAGTGGTAGATGAAGACCGTTCGGGCCGATTTTACCCATTGCTGCATGGAGCCATTATTTGTGTGAGCGCGAAAAGAGTCGAAGACATGTGGACATAAATTATTTCTCTATTAGAACGGACAGTTTTCGAAAAGGTTTTGTCTGCAATATACTTGTGACAAGTAATGATTATAAACATAAATGAATGATGTTGCGCCTCTTAACGAATATACTCAGTCCACTTCAACATGCCCTTAGTATTGTGACTTATTCAAATTAGCTAGGAATAGATAACTAAATTGTATTCACTTTATCAAACAATGATCTGTATACGAATGCTAATATTATTGTTGCCATTACTGTTAGGTCCGAGACTGAGTGGCTGCTGTTGCCACCGTCATTATGTATCTGGAATAGCCAATGGAATAGAATCGTGTATCACTACCCCACATGACGCGAACATTGACTCAACTTAAAACACTGTCGACCTGCTAATTTGACTCATCAAAATGGCGGTGGAGATTCGCTTATTAACCTAGCACTATAGTATTTTGTAGCTTTAAAGAGGAACTAGGTTTTCGTAGAGGTGACTTCACCATTTAGTAGAGAGTTCTTTTCTGGGACCAAAGTATTTACCATGACGATTTAAAATCTTTCTTGCCACTTTCGAGATTCATCGGACACATAATGCATTATATGCAGAAGGTGTTCCCAAATACTGTATACGCAACTTAAATGGTTATAACTAAAATTTTTATTCACATATATGTATATATAAGTATTCCTCTTAGCGCGAACGTTAAATATTTTTTATCGTTCTGGTCAATACACTGATGATAACGTTCGGTCAGTGATTTAAAAAGTCCGTCAAACATTTTCTCTAGTGCTGTGACATATTTCTACCCAATTGCGATTTCTAGCTATTTCAGTGCTGCAGATTTTATGCCGTAGATTACCCTAATGGCCCCATTTTTTTAGAGATCCTCATCAAAAATTATCACGATATGCTCTTAAATCAAGATGCACGTGATAGGTGCTCCCTTCTACTAAAAATAAAATTTCCCATGCTAAAGTCCTCTGGAATACGTAACGAAACAGATTCTTAGAGTAAAGCTAGTTGCCACCGCTCGCTAGTAGCGGCACAAACGCAAAACAGTAAACAGGATTAAACTTTGGTCTAAAATAGCAACGGAAATACTTAGGTTTAAATTTATTAGTGCGTGCCATAATAGTAGGTCAGGCTATTTACACATGTTTTAATATAAAGCCTAGGGCCGCCTGCCTGTGTGCTTGAAAAAAAGAAAAAAAAATTCTCCATTGCTAAAACTACACCCAGTGGCGTCTGAACGTACGCACCTGTACACCCACTCTGATTGCAGGTTTCCATGGGGACAGACGCTGGAAATACCTTCGGTGGAACTCCGACAACAATTACATCCAAGCACACCCTTCCTAAACTGAGGATCTAAAATGGCGCATATATGGAATCGCTTCAGGAGACCCCGCACAGAACTTCGAAGGTGTTACAACATGGTCACGGATTCAGCTTGGGCTCTTGCTATCCGGAATAGCGCTGTGGTCTCTTTATTCAGTATAAAGCTCGCTGACAAATACGTATTTAGAAACATCTCCTCCTATTTTATCTTTAATGATGATTTCGTGCAGACGAGAACGCGCGGCTTACATTCCTCTGACATCGGCTTCCCAACCCAACGGCAAGCACCGATAGAAGCTTTGCGTCCGACGCTGTTTTTTATGGCGTGCCACGCTAATGCACCGAACCTGGCTATTATTAGCGCTGGGATACTTAACTAAACGACTTAAACACGACTGAGGGCGCTGGCTGATGCTGCCAACTGTTGAACTTCAGTTACAGGTAAGTGCATTTGGAACTTGCATGCAAACTTCGCAAGGGCCTTTGTGGGGTTACGTGGCGACGCTACAGCAAAGCTCTCACATTGCCACGATTTCTCGACGTTCTCTAAGAAATTCTTGAACTCTGACCACAAGCTGACACACTTTAATATAAGCTGCTCTTACTGGAGAAACGCGTGCGGGTTCCCATCAGCTTATCGGACGCCTTGTCGAACGGATGGTTTTGAACACCTCCTGTGTATTTCTGATGCCTATAACGAATTAGGACCTCTCGACTGAACTTATTTATGCCACCGTATGTAGACATTCGTCGCTCTCTCCAACGGCCTAATTCATTGCCCAGATTTCCAACAGTCAAACGCTCCATCGTGGTTTCAAGCTAAATTTTACCGACTATACGCAGGCTGTTTCAAGCGAATCCGACAGGCTTCGAGATTGAATAACTCTTAGCTGGAATGATGTCTTGTATTATGTATGTACAGCTTTATCTTTGCCATCTGCCTTCTTATACGTAACTTCTCTATCTGAGACATTTCGAAGTCAGTATATATTTGATATGTTTACCCATCAGTTCCCTTTCTTAGGGCATGAAATGCCCCGTAATTACATATACTTAGATCGGAAGAAAAAGTAAATTAAGGCCAACGTTAGATATTGGTTTCCTCAATCCAGAAGGTTACTGAGGCATGGCAATGAGCTGTGGTGGTGCCATCAATCAACCAGGTTGCGGACTTTTGATTGTCGTGAGTATCTCGAAGAACTCGAAATAACAGGCTGCGTTCATCGTTTCATTTTTAGTAAGTATCTTATAGTAGCAGATGTCCTTGATATCCATTGTAATGATGACCATCACCTTAGGTTCGAATCGACCCCACAGTGACACCGAACCCGATTTCTCCCCAGAACGACGCCATTATCTTGGGTGGTCTGTCTCCGGCTGGCAGTTGAAATTGATCCGCACCTCATCTGCGGCGACCGTATGCTCCAGGTGGATTTTTGTTAAGTAAAGTTCCATGAATTTGGAAATATAGTGGAATACATCACTCGCATTTTCACCTGGCCAACTTGTCTAGAGTCAACTTACTAGGAACTCTTTTTTATTCAACTTCTGCAATTTCAGTATTTGAGAACTAATTTTGTACGACGTTATATGTTGAACGCCAGTTTTGGCCAAGAAAGCCCTAAGATTTCAAGCTCTGCCTTCGTGAAAACCTCCTCGATTACGGCAATGTATCCTTGCTTTTTGGGTTTCGAAGGTAATCTCCTCGCTAGTCTTCAATGCTCCATCTCAACTTCGAAAATGTTTGCACCATCCTCGTATTGCCTTATTTTCCTAAGGTTTCCTTGTCTTCTCTAATGTCTTCACCAATCTTTGATGGTGATTCCGATTTTTGCTATGTTGTCTGCTTTAACTGCGTACCAAAGTAGGCGTGTAGTTAATATATAACTGTTTTTTTTTTTGGCTTTTGCCCAATTTAGGACGAGAGTGCCTTGTGACGTAAATCCAAAGAAACTTTTGATTATTTCCTAATCTTTGACTTTCGGTGCCATGAATGCCCTACAAAGATATCACTCCTCTTAACAAACACTTCTTCGTTCTCCCCCTTCCTACGTGTCCAGTCGCATTAAGTACACTAATAATTAAGCATTCTAATCTACTTACATAGTACTAGATCATCGTCCACTATGAAATGCAGAAAACGTTGATCTCGTATCTTAAAATGGATGCCTATCTTATTATTGAGTAAAATTTTAAGCCGATATTTTGTTTTCAAGATGCATTTAGGATTTTTGCAGTCTGAGACACTTTGTTCGAACATCTTTACTTGACTTGTTGGCAGGCAAGTTGTAATGAACCATGAAAGACCCGAAAATTAGCGTCGTTTACTAATACTAATATCCATATATATATATATATATATATCTACTTCTAGTATCAGTATGTGTCGTTGGTTTTAAAATTTTGAAACTTAGACGAAAGTGAAATTTCGTGGAAGATAAATGCAACTAAAGTGGCGCGACATCATCCTAAAAGAATGTACAACTGTAATAGCTTGTGGTGTCTGTTTGGTAATTTTGTGCAGGTGTTATCCGCCATAACTTCTTCAAGTTCTGCTTCGTCCATAACGGCTGAAGTATACTCTGAACGGTAAAAAGAGATCAAAAACAAACATCTCATTAAGCAACCAAAAGTTGTGAGTAGAAGTAAAGCACCTCCATTACGCGGCAAGGCTTAACGCCACCTCACGAAAACCACGGTTGCATAAATGCAGAAGTTACAGTTACTCTCACACACAACTCATAACTGCTTCCATATAGTATCTTTTTTTGGAATCTTGACAATTTCTTTATAGTAGTAGCGTTGTTCAGATTTCAACATGGTGTCAAAGTTGCCTGTTGAGACTTCATGAACTTTGGTCTTCTTAAATTTCTGCACCAGCGGCATAAATGGCTTACCTTTGATGGGCTCGCAGAGTTGAAGTTCACTGGTCGTACTTCCTACTAAATACTTTAGTATATCTTTTTGTCTTTTATTTCTGACGAATGTTACGTAGATCACATAGAAACGTTTCTTAGGATTTATAATCAGCAGGTCATTTTGGATCTTCTATGATCGGGTTAGGTTGGGCAAAAAACTAAAGCTAGGTAATTGTAAAACTTCTGGCAGGGCGAAACCTCATGAATCTTACACGGCAAAAATATAGCAACTGAGACCGATGGTTCAAGCAGAGTGATATTTCAAAGCCTCTGCCGCTTTATTATCGATAATATCTTCTCTATAATTTTGACAATATAATTTTTCATACAAGCACGATCTTTTTCGAGCAGTCTACGTATTACACAAACAATTAATTGTTTCATTACGTTATAAGTCAATGCGTGTCTCGAACAGCGCATTCTACAAAAAAAGTTTGCAGAAACCTTACCTACACGAGACTAGCCTGGTCTGCCTCCTGTAGACATATTTTATTGACCTTGGGAATTGCCGATGTTTGATTGTATCTCACACGATTGTGGAATGTGCTGTTCTCATAAACGAGTTCACATTTAGGCGTATTGTAAAGAGGTGCTGTTTAGTAAGGTGTGCCATTAAAAGCTTTAATAGCCGGGGAAAGAGTTAGCTTCGTTAGATAACTTCGCTGCGATTCTAAAAACCATATGACGAAAAAGAATGAACGCATTGGGTTAAATCCTGTGAGTATTTTTTGTTGCTAATTTTTTGAAACAGCATCGTTACTTAGGTAAAGCTCGCTCTTCAATTTCATTCTAGCTTGAAAACCGTTGGTTGGACTGGTTGGCTATAAACATATGTCTCCCACTGCAGTAGACCGGTTGCTAGTATCACTAGGGAGGAGTGTGCATAATCAATACATTGAATATCGAAGATGATCTCCAAACTATTTTGTTCCGTTGCACCATGCATTTTGCGCTGTAGACAAGGCCTTCGTTCCTGACTTGTAACTTTCTTTATAGGTACATTATCATCCGTATATAACTCCGTTCGTATAATATCATACATACCTGTACGTCACCCCTTAAATACTCGTGACAGGCATTTACCCTGTCAACGTAGTGACGATCGCTTTGGGATTTAACGAAGTTTTATTGACGTATACGCCATATTGCAGGTTAAAATATGTTTATACCCGGACTCCATTTGCAAAACTCGCAGGCTTTAACAGATAATCGATTTTTACAAAATAAAAAAAAAACAGATTTTGCTCCTATTTAACCTAGCAACGTTACACATTTACAACTTGCAAGCCTAAAAAACCTTTAAAAAATGTGTAATTAGTAAATGCTAACCACGATTGGTGTCTTCGATAATACTATTATGATCAGTCTTGCACTAAAACATATTTTGACCAGTTGTTGAAACGTTATCACATGCTTTGTTTCAATAATTCCTGTTGCCTCAACTGTTCGATAATCCTTATTCAGGTTATTCAGTGCCGTGTTCCAGCCATCTTGTGAGTTTGCAGCTGAATTATCCTGAACTTCCGTTGCAGTTAAGCTATCATTAATAACTTGCTACTTCATTAGAGATATTTTTATATCTCAAGGAAAAACAGACAAGGTCTTTTAATATTGCGCTAAAATTTTCGGCCGCTTTTAAGACAAAGCATAGAAGCAGCGCCAACTTGATAGTTTGGAATAACGTAAGTGTTTCTTTTTCCATATTTGGTTCCATGGCAGACAATGAGAATCATTCCGAAAGCGAACTTATGCCGATCTCTTCTTATTGTTAGGGCCAAGTCTTTACAAACAGCCACAAAAGTGGTTAGGGTCGTTTTTTGGATGGTCCGGATATGCATGAGTCTCACGTGTATGTATATTTTGCAGTGCAAAGTTTACAGTGGAAACCAGGGATGAAAAGATCGTAAGCATTTTTGGTAAGGTGCGCTTGACAACTTGACTGCCCAAGATGCTCAACCCTGTATGTCCAACGTAAGTAAATCACATAAGAGTAATTGTGATAATCAATTTGAATGACAAGTCCGCAAGTACAAGATTGCCTCAGTGCTCATGCCCACATAGAAAACGTAAATCCTATAGTTGCACTCCGACGTATCTTGACGTCCCAAAATTCAGCAGATCATGAATTATATACTGCGGTGTTCTTGAGGATTTACTTGCTTTTTTCATAAACTAACACGGATGTGTTGAGCAGCTTCAATTTTGTTTCTTTGAATTAGAAAAGTGTTGGCTGACTGTGGGTTTTATAAAAAAAAAAAAAATTGTATGGTTACTTGGTTTAAAGTGTTCACACATTTTGTTGGAAGTTATGGCTTGTTCCTACTTTTTTTAACAGAAGCTTAAAAGTAATATGAAATCTTTATTTTGACATTCAGAACGACAAAGTACACTGTTTCATGATGAATTTTCCATTGTTGTAATATTTTTTATTTGTTTACTTGAAAACGCTAATTTTTCTGTGATTCATAGTTTAAAGTAATCAAAAACGTACCTCTCTTCCTTTTCTCTGCTCCCCGCTCGATCTTCATTGTAAGGTACCACCACTTTTGTTATTACGATTCTATCCGTCAGTCAAAGCCTAGTGTTTTGTTTATTGATGTTGAGTATTGGAACCGTCTGCTTGTAGATGGCGGTCTGCGTAGCCTCGTTCCGCTGCCTGCTCAACAAATCATAGCGCTAATAAGCGCGTAGTGGCAACAGTGGTGTCGGTGTAGCTGTACTCGATAAGCAATCAGCCTTCGTCGTCCCTGCTCACCGTGTGGCTCTACGGTGCCCTCGCCTATTTTCCGCCTCGCAACAGTTGTGCGGCTGCCGCCACCGTCGGCGACACTTCCGCAGCTGTTGGTGCTGCCCTTTCCTGATACAGTTGCCGTTGCTCAGGAACGCCGCCGCCACCACCGTGCCTGTCGAGGAGCGCCCTCTCGGGACATGAACATGAAGCGAGTAAGAGTGGGACGATAATGGCGACAGCAACAAAGTGGTCCCTACTTTCGCTCAGTTGTTTCATTAACCATATTTAAGTACCACATACAACATGCCTAACGATGATATGTATTTTCAGTACGATGTTACGATGATGAGCTTCTGACACTGTAACAGCAACAACAACTACTTTTGCTGATGCTGCGGATCCTGTTGACATTACAGTGGCTCAACTGCGCAAACGTGAGAAGGCGGCGGTAGCGATGGTGGTGATGATGGGATAGCAACTCCCTCTGGTGGTGTGCATTTGGTCTTTTCAGCCACACTCCCTCGCATTCCCTTTCCTGGCTGCCGCTTCGGGACTCGATAGGCTGAGGAGGAAGCTGCTGATTCGCACTGTCTCCAGACCCTCCTCTGGGTGGCGCTGTACTTTAATGCAAGAATTTTCGAGTTGCTTTGATGATCGTGCATTTGTCTTGGGTCGTCAATGGTTTCCATTTTTTCAAACCCATTTTTTGTAGGAGCAGTAATCTCGCCATGATATGTTTGTTTACGATAGTAATGACGAGAATGGCGCACACAGTGCGATCAGAGTAAGTGGCGTGTCTTTCCTGTGAGACCAAAACGTAGTTGATGGAAAAACGAAAAACCCACCCTGGATTTATTTACAGTGTTTTTTAAACGCATGCTGTCTACGCCTGTAGTCCAGCTAGCAAATCGTTTTCCTGTTGTTACCATTGGAATTATACCACGGAACTTTGTGACTTAATCATTGCAGAAGTGCAGAAGGACTCCAATGTTACATACAAGCGCATACGATTTCCGTAACACTGTGACTGCGTCGCAGTGACTGTAATTTGTGCTCCACAAGTAATTACCGCGCGAGTGCAATCAAATCAACCGATAACGCTGCTCCCATGCAGAGCAAGCCTTATATTCTCTATTACCTGGTTGTTTTTCTGTTGCAATAGTCGATGCCTTGTAGTGCAGGTGCGCTAGATACGATTGGAAACGTGCTCAAGCAACTGGCGGACTTAGTCATGCTACTTCAGGATTGCAGCTGCGGCGTCTGCAGTTGTTAACCGGCGGATGTTAAGCGAGCAGGTGGGTGAATATCATCGATGAACACGCTGAACAAATGATGATTTTCTTAATGTGATGTTCTTACAATCTACGATCTTGGCGTGTTCATATACAGCTTGTTGCGTAGCGAGTCTAAAGCCTATTTGGCGCGTACTTGTTATTAGTTACATTCTGCAATACACTATTCTTGCAAAACGTTCTGCTGGTTGCAACTTCAAGTGTTTGGCGGTATTGTTGCTTACTCTTCGGTTACAGCTGATTTTCCTTAAAAGGCTATTTTACACCGAAGCGTTTCTCCCGCGAAAGAAGTCATTACAATGAAGTTTACTCACTCGTCAAGAGGGATTACCCCGGAGGTCTATTGGTCCATCTGTCTGTTATTTATTTTTTTGCTGCCCCCTGGTGGCAAGTGGATGATTTGCCACTGATAGTACAGCTTTATTCTACGTACGTTTCCGGGCAAACTGTGTTACGACGCCCTGCAAGGAACAAGCGCGTGATGATCGTTAATGTCATGTATACTAGATACAAACACGCACTTGTAGATGGGAGGAAAACTTTTTTGTTTGGCTCGATGAACCGTATATATCTAACGTAGGAGAGTATTCTCCTCTGTCTACTGTGGCGTCATTGTTTTTAATGATTGCGCATACATACGACGCAATATCATTTGACGCGATATGTATGCCTGACTTCCTGCAACGTAAACACTTGCGTGCGGATTAGCAACGAAATAGGTAGATACTTATTTTCACACCTATATCTGCTGAGGAAACGTTAGATAAAAAATGAAAATGGGCATATGAGTATTATTGTCTGCTCTGGAGCTTCATGCTATAAAGAAATAAATGGTAGACTTGACATAATAATATAACAGTATTGAAACAAAAAAATATCTGCAAATTCATCTAACTGGCAAGATTTTCCTCTTAATTTCTTTATACCTAAACTATCAATAAACAATTTCCCAAAGACTTTAGAGACTGCCATAATAACGTTATATAGAGACGTTTAATGAGGAATTGCTTCAATGATAATCTTGCTTGTTGCTTTTCAACGCTAAAGTTATGGTCAGCGATACATTTTTTACAAACTTTTTTGAAACCTTTAATGAATTTCGGGATGAATCTTCATAACAATATTTGATATTTTTTAGAAAAATCATATTTGGGTTTATTACTCCATCTGAAGCCTAAGATAAGCTATGCATCTAAGCCATCGATGACAGTGATGCATAGATTATCTTACGGATATGGTAGGTGGGTGTATCAAAGATTTCCAATGCAGCTGAGTAACTGTGCATCGTGTCAGCGATGTGCGCCAGAGCTTTGTGTTGCATTGTTCTGGGTTATTTCTCGCATAGGCGCTGCCCTTTACAGTTGTACAGAGTGGGCTTGCCTGGCCTACGAGGCACACAAATGATGGTTTCCTTCATTAGCTTTTTCACTTCAAATATGCCGGATCTGTTCCACCTTTTGTTAGCTCGCAGCATTTCTTCATCAAACTCGTAACTTGTTATCCATGATTTATCTTATAGATATCACACTGTGACAGGCTCTGCAACGCCGAGAAGCAGGCCAAAAAATGCGCAGATTTTGTCTATCGATTAAGGAGTGGGAACCTTACTGGGAATTTCTCTGTAGATGTAGAGGATTCTTTACGGTTGCATATGATAAATCCAAATCTCAAGATATAACAGTCGCACTAATCGAAAGATCTTCTTCAAAAGATTGGATTTTCTTCGTCGTTATCAAGCAAAAAAAGTCATCCTAGGTACAAAGTATATTTGAGGTGTAAATACTTCGTACAACGTTTCCTGAACCAATCGATTCAGCTATGCTTTCCAAGGGCAGCACAAATTCCAGACATCTTTGTTATAGTTAGAGTTCTCTTAGTTAGAGTTTGAAGAAGAACATCGCAGGCGTCAGAAACTCACGACAGTAGTGCGCTTTGAATGCCCACACAATTGTTTCTATCAGCAAATTGAGTATTTTTTGGTGCGAATTTATTTGCAAAAGGATCAAGTAAAGCAAATTAGAGTTTTCTGTAGTATAATTAATATTAGTACTAACCGCTTCTAGTGTTTCAGAGGATGTTTTAGTCTTATAAGATAATAATATTTGCGCATTAAAAGGATACGGGTAAAAAGCGAACGCCATCTGCGGGTTTTGTGCCGCTATAGGAAAGTAAGCAAAGGCTAGAAAGGGCTAACCACAGTGGCAACGGAGATTCTTCAAAATGTTTCAGTGTCAAACGATGCCTGTCAGCGCAACAAACAGTACGTAGAGATATGTCGTTACGATAGATGTAGAGTCTTAAACACAAAATGAGAGAACGCGCTCGATAGCTTACTAAGTGATCAGTAGCTACCTTAAGCTGTGTCTCATCAAACTACTATTCTATTATGAAACTATGTTTCCTTCGTAATCTCCCTTATTTAAAGGTAGACTATCGACAAATACGTTATCAGGTAACACCGAAATTGGTTCAGTAGCTAGGACTTAATACGACAGAAAAAAGACTCGCCAAGGTAATGGCTGTATATTGCTAAGCAGCTCCCAATAATAGCGAAAACCATACATATATATATATACCACCTCACATATGTACAATTTCGATCAAAAGCCCTGAGACAATGAATATAAAATAGTGAGAACATAATCACTGGTTCTTCTATGGAGGTTTTCTGTAATCAAGGTCAAAGCAGAGGCCATGCGTAATATACACGAATAATACGCCAACTGTGAAAAAACGATAAAATGTTTTCCTACAGTATAAGGCTGTGGTACGTTTGCCACGCAT
This sequence comes from Varroa destructor, assembly GCF_002443255.2. Classification (NCBI taxonomy): domain Eukaryota; kingdom Metazoa; phylum Arthropoda; class Arachnida; order Mesostigmata; family Varroidae; genus Varroa; species Varroa destructor. The sequence goes on along the minus strand of NW_019211456.1, from coordinate 1,093,942 downwards.
TTCATGAACTCTGTCGTTAATCATTTTTCGATCCACGTGAAAACATCAAATTACTGGCTGAAAGAATGAAAGAAAGAATTTACATTTCCTGCCTCGCTCGCAGATACACACCTGCGTTCTTCTTTTTCTCTCATTGTGTTTAACGCAATGATACTTAATCGTGCTACGATGCTTGCTATGATAAAAAGGCGATGACATATATACTTCTCTGCCAGTAAATCAACAGAATAAGCAAAGGAGTCCAGCTGGAATAACGCTGATGTCCACTATCATCGCTTCTCCACTGCCGAGCAGACCGTTGTTGATTCTGAGAAGTTCGCGTTGCCAGCGATTGGTTACCCAGCCGACCGTTCACAGCCTCACTAGCAAGTGTTGGTCGGCTTGACTGCTGACGAAAGTTTGGTCGCTTACGATGAATTCGCACAAACCCACGAACAGCCATGAATGATGTTGAAATTATAAAAGAAATGTATTCGATCGGTTGACCCAGTCGATGTTGACTGAGTGAAATAGATATTTTCTTGCACAAAAGAAACTGGTTCGCTCGCAAAAGATTCACTTTATTTCCCGGCAGAGGCTAAAATCCCTAATGATATAGGCATCAGACCTCCGGAGCTAAAGTCCCCGATTCGTTTGACGGTAGCTTTAACACCGTAGTCAGATGCAACAGTTTTATGATTACTCACGAATGATACACTTCGATTAATTACTGTCAATCAGATCGATACCCCATAATTATGCTAAAGATTTCATTTTTAGCGTTGCTAACAGAGACAGACCAATTACGACATTTTGTTTTCAATAAATGTGCGATAGAACCCATGTAAGATTTTTACACTAGCTGATCAAATATGAACCAGAATCTTTAGCGTCATTGTAGTGAAGTATAGTTCTAGGTAGTAATTAGTATATTAGATCGAACTAATAGGACCGAAATTTTTTGTCGTTAATATCCTCGCAACCGAGACTAAATATTTTTGTTAGATAAACGGTTCCATTTGTAATGTATTTCTTATTTGTTAAGTTCCTTCATTTACTACCTTGTAGCTGTGATACTGTATAATTGATACAATATTTAGTACTTTGTTACGATTATAAGGCGAACATTCGCGAGTCTCAATTTGGTAATTGAAGTCCAACTTGTGCAACCGGTCGTTCAGGTTGGATTTTTTCAAAGCCGTGATGAACCTTCAATGTTCAATAGCATTTTAAACTTTTCGATTTTAGTTGTGACGCAATGTGGTAATGATTAAACTACTCCAAGGGATAGCGTACCATTATCTTTATTATTATCTATATAAAATTGCTGGGTAGTGCCCAATTTGAACTCTAAGGCTTCTACCCAGAGGAAGGACAGCAATAAACATATAATCATATTATATAAAATAACGGTATCTTAATAATTTAAGAGCCTTAAAAAATGTTGTCTAAGTGTCCAGGGGAACGAAAGTCGCCATAACTGAGTGATATATCATAACGGTTATATTGACAATGCCGCTCTGAGCAAAGGACCACCTTCATCACTAATGAGCGTTCAACGTTATTATTTCTCTGCCGGATACCGATGTATGCCAATGAATCGGTGTTCGCTGTTTATTGATTGACACACAACTCCGCTAATCCATTGCCGCTGGCATCACTTTGTCTACCTTCACGTTGCCTCTTTTATTTCCCAGCAATTGTTTGGATTACTTTTGGCTAGAGCATGACCTACCAACATCGGCTTTTGTAGCATATACTGTTTTGCTGCTCTGAGAAGGTGTCATCATCATGTAATTGTTATAAGAAAAACAACAGCTGTGACGAATATTAACACACGTATGTATTTATTTTTTATCAATTTCATTATATATTCATTACTATCAATTTTCAGTCTGTCTTGGAAGTTTTCTACTATCGCAGCAACAGTAGAGCAGCAGTGTTTTGATTAATTTTACAGACGATTATATATTTTTATAGAACAGTTAAGTAGATTGATACTTCACAGTTCTTCTTAGATTACTAAGTTATGGAATGATATTGAGGAGTTGGCATTTACGCACTATTAAGTATCACTTAAGTGTCCCTGTTCACGAAAAGAAAAAAAATAGTGGAAATCCAGATTGTTAGTATTTCTAGTTGGTTCTAGTATCTAGCTAAGTATACGCGTTAGTGGACTTGAACCACAAATTCGCTAGGCCTAAAATAGGATTCAAATACTGTTTTAGAATAGAAGGTGAAAAAGTTGTAACTATGGGAAGTTGCTGATCACCTTGCCGCATAACAGATCGCTTGAAGAAAGCCCAGATTAGTTCAGCAAAACGGCTTAACGTGCCTTGAAGCAACACCGAACTCGATAATCGAAGGAAAAATGTTTCTAGAACTCTTGCTATGTTTTACTTGGCTAAGCCATGGCCGACATTTTCTATGCGCCGAAGATATTATAGAAACGAAAACCACGGGATGGATGCGCGTATCTCGAGTGTCACAAACAAATACTTGGAAATTCTAATCCGTTTCATAAGTAGGCACATTAGTGTTAGCCTAGATGGCCAGCCTGAGAAGTTGTGCTGTCTAGATTTGTACACATGACCATTTGACTTGAGTGCACGTTTGTACACTTGATAATATCAGTACGGACAATGCTATCCGTGACGCAGCACTAATTCTAAACAACAATGTTAGTATATTTCCGAAAACGATTTATGACTTGGAAATATTTATCACATTGTGTACGAAACAAGCTAGAAAGATCTTATAATTAAAAGGTATTTTAAAAGGGATTTATTAAAAGGGATTTTATCAAAAGAGATACTAGAGCCATACGAATTATAGGCCTATGGCGATGGTTTATTACTGGCTGATTTACTCGTCCGTGTTTATCAACTTGTTGCCTAATCGAATAAAAGGAAGGAGAGCCTTGAAAATTGTGCGTGTGACATTTTACGTCTGAATTAGGACAGACCAACTGGTGTCGGAGATCGGTTCTAATAGATGGGTAAGTTTGTCCACGCTGCGTACTTTCATTTGCGTCATGTTATGCATTAAATTTCGCAATCAAATAACTATTATGAGTTGCTAAAAAAAAGAAACGATCTTTTTCCTCACGTATATATGTATTATGATAGTTCTGAGGGCCAATTAAATACCATTCAGCTTGACAATAGAAGAAAAATGTCACAGCTACTTTTGGTGTTTAATACGAGAGCAACACCCTCCCTGTTCCTTCGATTTTATCAATTTAGATCACACGAAATTGACGTCAACGTAGCGTAAAAGACCTTTAGAGCAAAACAGCCAGATTCGCATGACCTACCCTTTTAAGAATTAATTTGCTAACCATTTTCGTGTAACAATGACGGTGCTATCAAGTTAGTTAGTTTTAGTGAAAGCTATCCTGCTTAAAGCAAAAACAATAACGCTGTAATAACATATCCAGAAAATGAATGGGTAATAACAGGTTAGGGTAAGAACAAACGCAATGGCTACCGTGGTCAGCACGAAGACGTTGTTTGAAGACGTACGTATAATCGTTCGAGATGGCAGAGTTCGCGTTTGACCTTTCTGCTAATTTTCTTTCGGCACTATCCGCGTGTTATCAACAACTCTTGATCGTCGACCGTCGAAGCTGTCGCTGAATCTGAAAGAAGAACCGTGATATCAACGATTACGGTTGCCATCGTCGGTATGGCTCAACAGCGGAGGGGCCCGCGTGCAACACCACTTGCACCCCGGGGCACCAGTGGGTGTGGCTGATTTCGTACTAAACAAGCAGATTTCGAGTCGGTCGTACTGACAATACGACATCGGCGCCGAATAGGAAGTTCGCGCAATATTACGAATAGCCCTTCCAGAGATAAGCAAGGTGGATCATGAGAGTTGCAAGATAAAACAGCGACCGAGATAACAAGATATCGTCTCCGGCTTGCGCTTGGACGATCATACTAATCTAACGGACTGATCGGAAGTGATTCAGCGATCGATCATGAAAGAACGACTATCGATAAACGTAGGCTATAAAGAACTAATCAGCAACTAAGCACATACATAATCGTTGACTAACTCTCTAAAAACAATAATAAAAATTCTTTCACTACGTTCGTGGAAATGTTCGCGTGGCGCATTTAGCAGTCCGCGATTATATCGTACGTGACATTACTGCCAAGCTTCTCTACCAACTAAAGGACAGATCGTTTTAATGCGTTTAGAATAGAGTTCATATGTCTTAGATTTTAAGCTACTGAGTTTTGACACGCCGCTTATGTTGCAATTATGCAGCTGGTCATCATAAATACAATGATTATTTCGCAGAAATTTCCGGAATTTGGAGGGAACTCCGTGCTGTCAGTGTTACTTGAGGTGCATAGGCCTAGCTGATCGGGTGTTCGCTATGGGCTATTGTAATTCACATTAGGAGGCGCGTGACCACGAAGCCGCGCGCGCAGGTCACGATCACTCTAGTATTGTTGAAAGGCACTCTGAAGCCAACAGCCCGATGCCGGCCAAAAAAAAACATGTTTCTTAAGCTTAACTTCGCAGCTTTCAGAGGGTATTACCTAAAATATTTGACAATACTATCCGCTGCTTCTACAGCAATATTGTACCTGTTTGTTCTAAAAAGAAATTTAGTACTATTTATCGTAAGGAGTGGCATACTTTGTTACGCTATAAAAGTAAAATCTTTTTGTTGACTTTTTGTTTCTCTTAAACAACTACCTCATATTTTTGCCCTTGTTGTTATTATTATTTTGTTGCTATTATTTGTCACAGGAACCAAGACGCCATTCCTTGACAGATATATCCATTTCCTCACAACATGCCCGGCTTCAGTTGATGAGATATATTGCTTCTTGCCGGCCCGTCGCGGTCCGTAAAAATCCACGTATCTTTTGCTAAACTGATCTCGCAGCCCTGCCTCTACGAGTGTCTTATGTGCAAGATAGGAAAGACATTTTGTTCCCTTTCTATAGTCGAGATTCTCAGTTGAAATTCCCCTGGCGATAGGCCTCGGCTGATTGCGGTCTTAGCATCGTTTTCAGGGCTTGTTGTCGAGTGAGTCAGTGGTCGAGGGCGAAGATACGAGTAATTTGGAAGGACCGGACAACAGAAGCAATTTGACAATCATTTTTTTCATCGACTTTTCTACTGCTATCGGTATTTCTTACCGAAGCATACTCATGCCTAGCCTCAAATTTGTATTCAATAGGCCACATGTTATGTTTCGTTAGCAGAGTGCTGTCCTCTAAGTAGAAGATAAGCAGTATTATTGTTGTCTACCAAGTCAAGCAGATCGCATTCAGATTTCCTGCTAGCAACATAATGTTTTGGTAGATGGCACTAATGTTCCTTTATCGGACCATCTGAATTTGAGCCTAATGTTGACCTTTTCTGCATTTGCAGGCTCGTAAAACGCGATAATATAGTCCAATGAAAATACTGGCGATTTAAAGCAACGTCAGATGCCGAGAGCATTGTAGGGTTGCTTCCTGTGCTTTTTTTGACATCACTGAATCTTTCCTAGTGGAAGCACTTGCTTCTTGGAAAGGAGCATTAATTTTATTCAGCACGAGCAAATCTAACCTATTTTTTTTAACAGGTTCGCAAATACATCGATATCAGACTAAGCGTAGCTTCACCCTGATTTTAGCAACGTTTCATAAGTGATCCGCAACAGTAGCTACTGTATAATTTACCATAGCAGTTTGCGAGTGCATCTACCTTTCGTGATTTACGCGTGACACATTTCGATATCTGAGTGGCTGCATCTTATAATAATTCGTCTCGACTGAATCGACGGAAGAAACAAAACAAATTTTTCTGAGGGGTTCAAAATAAATTTCCGGAACAGTAGTCTACTGTCGCCTTAGAATTACTTATTTTAAAATGTCTAGTTAGTTATTGGTGTAAGAAAGTTACTAGTTCTAATATATGCTATCGGTTTTAGTGTCCTGTGCATCAAGTGACTGTTGATGATGTTAACTGAGCAATTTTCCTTTGATAGGGACCAGGAAGTGGAACGATTAGCAGGCAGACTCCGAGTTACCGCCTGAGAGCACCATGTTGATTTCTTTGTGAAATTTAATTGTTTCCGTGATAAAAGCATATTTTATGCAGTTGCTGTTCCGACTCGTGTCTTAAACTTCACTTGTCTGCAATTAATTGAATGAGGTATTCGCAGTTCTCACGGACATTTTCGCTAACAGCGGTCGAAGTAAGGGTAGGCCTTAATTCGAATTTATTTAAAATATTGTTAGTAAATACTTTTGGATGCCTGTGAAGTACGGACAGCTCGAATTTACCCTCTATAAAAGTACAGTGGATATGCGACAAACATAAGTTGCTATAGGATAACGCTTAAGCATTACAATAGACTGGCATTGCATTTAAACGAGGCCAAAAAATACATCGTTATGGGCTTGATGTAAAGGTTTGCGTAAAGTTTTCATGACCTCTACTTGCTTCTACACAATGAGTAGTGCTTGCTTGAATTAAAAACGCGCTCTGTGGGAAGACCAGTTACGAGAGACGTTGATTACGAGTCAACTTGCACTTCGAAGTACATCGTTTCAGAATTTAGTGGCAAAATGACTCAAATAGAAACTTCAGTTGGAGGCCAATAAGTCAGCGCTCTTTCAGCAGGGGCGAATCAGAGTTTTTCTATCAGTTAGTTCGTTCGTTTACTTAGCGGGTAATTAGAGTTTAGCTTGATCGGGCAAAAATACTTGTAACTACTCACGACAAGTTAACATCTATGCACTTCGCTTAAAAATGTGTCTGTGAGAGTGCAGACTTTGTAGTAAGAGTCAATCATACATTACAGGCGAAACAAGCTTCATTTTACTTCTTTTAGGTACGTGATCGCAAATTAGCCATGCTTCGTATCGATGCACACCCAAAACAGCATGCCTTGAAGTTTTGTGGGACTACCATGTCTCTTAACTTCTTCTGGGTCGAAATACGTTGAAAGTAGCAAGGGCAGTAATATTTGGCAGAGACTTTTCAGTGGCAGATCGTTCGCTAAGCAGCAGTTACCAGATGATTGTTTTTCCATGCACCTTAAGAGCTGTGAAAAAAAACAAGTAAGGTATGAGAAGTTGAGTTGTTGGGAAAATTAAATAGTGTCCAGCACTGCATTGAAATATATAGCGATATAAAAACACACGTGATCAGACAAACTCAATAAGGCCGTGTTTAACGCTTCAGAAGTTTCTGTGCTTTGCGACCTGAGAACGTTTTATGGCCTGTTAAGGATCTCGATTATTCTATAGCACACGTCTGTTATGAAAGAATATACTACTCATGACCGAACTACTTAACTTATGGCGTAACCAGTATGATGATTACTGATGTATGCCCTCTCCTTACTTTAGGCTAAAAATATGCTTTGGTAGTCTTAAAAAATTTTCAAACGTTCGCGCTACGCACCATTTCAGATAGTACTAGAACATTTAGCTGTCCAGATCAGTGTTGTGCCAAACGTTCTAGAATTTTTAAAAGTTAGAGAAGCAATTCAAAAGCCTATCAGAGAAATCGTGCCAGTCACTAGACAACAACGACACAAAGATGGCGAGTTCGCGTCGTCTGGCAGTCGAATCATTGGAATGAAAACATTAATTAACGGTAGATACGATTTTGTTTTCTGGCTACATTTTACTTCTTTTAGGTAGAATTCGAATTGAAGTTCGTTTAACCATTGAGCGGTACTAAGGATTGGTTTAGATGGTGATTTCGGCACGCTTAGTCTAGAATGACTACGGACGTGAAAATTTCTGGTAGACGCAGTCCACGCTATTTTAATCGGAGAGGACCTGAACCACCAAAACGTTCCGTTCGGTAATAACGTGAAGACCCCAGTAACTCGACATCGTGTTATGACACCTGTCTAGAAAGTATGATGCGCCCGACAACAACGACATATATGACCCGACAGTCACCATTTATCAAATAGTTCCTGTACGGATGATGCAAATAACCGTCCCGATTGGTTTATATAGAAGCAATAGGAGTGCCTTGTTGGTGCATAACGAGCACAAAGCACGTGTTCTAATAGCTTGTACGTGCAGCTAGTATCAACAAATTGTTATTTCAAATTGTGTTTGCAGGCCCATCTATTCAGACATGCACTGCTTACATAGCTATCCACAGTCCAAAAATGATAACACTCACAATATGTAGTGGGCTGTTGAGGCAGTTGGCTTTTACCTATGTCGGAGAAGAAGCTGTACAAAACATATTGAATATAAGTTATTCATTTTGACAACGCATGAACACTCGAAGATATCTCCCGACGATTCTCTGCTATAGCTTCCCTAAAGATCCTCCCTGTCCATCATAGCTTTGATTGGGAAACCATAGCTTTATGCTCATTTACCGTCCCTGCTCTTGTCTTGACGGCCGCGGCAAGCTTGACCTTTGAGTGATTCACGCAGCGAATATATCGGACCATCGCTGACCAAATGCAGTACCAATGAGAAGAGAGAGCCCGCGCTGTGGCGTCACTCCAGCCCCTTTTAGCGCCCAGTTGTTTTCTCGACCCTCGAAAATTACGTGCCCTCAGCTAGAGACACCACGGTGCAACCGTGGACATGCTACCTCGTTAAACACGCTCGTTCAGCACAGACAAATGACAGTTGTAATAGGTACCGCACAAAAAACAGCCGTGTATTTTTTATCATATATAAATTACTCGTTACAATTGAGCTATAAAAGAAAGAGAAAAGTGTCATCCAACCTATCCTGGTTGGCACTGAACTATTAGGTATTGCATACCAATCGTTCTTTTGAATCAATAAAAGCGCTATGAAGAATAACATGTAAAAGGCCAGCTAAGAAAGCCATGGAACTTTATCAAAGCAGCAGTATCTTAATTTCCAATAAATACCTTTGCCTATAGGTTATGACAGATCATCACAGGGATATCGTGTTTGTTTTATTAGGGACATAATTATCGGTTCTTTTCTATCTGGAATTAGTTGTTATTGGCTGTATAGTTGAAATGTTAGAAGAGGCAGCGACCGGCAGACAAAGACGATTTATAGCACCGTGAAGCCTTTCTATTCTCGAGTTGCTTAGATATGCAGTTGAGATATATCTACTGCAGTACGTTTGGTCCAGGTGAGGTTAGGTAAAAATGTGAACGCTTGAAGTAAGTACGAAGAGTTAAGAATCCGTTTGAGCCAAGAAGACCGATCATTAAGTAACTTACAATGATTACTTATGAATATATTATGAAACAACATTGTCTTGTGTTAATGTACTACGAAATGTCGTATGGACGAAATGAAAACGTAGTGAGCCTATCGGCTCCGGCCACCTCTACGCCGTCATTCCCTTTGCAGTTGTGAACAAAACGTGACGTTTACGTATTGATGTCTGCATATAGAATGCTCTCTAAATGAGCTGAAGAAACAGACCAGCTTGATTTACGCCGCATCTAAAAGTAACCGAATCTGCACTTGTTCTGTATTTCCTCATCGAGGATCGTTCGGAACAATATAGAAGCAGCGGGCATTTTGTGAAGATTAATATTAAACTGTAGGGTACGAAGCATCTACAGCAGCTGATGCTGCTCTAATTCTCGAATTCGTATAGACAGCGAAAGCAATTTCAGGCGAAATTCTAACTCCTAAACGATTTACCAAGATCACTGGGGAAATGATCGCATCGTTTGACTATATTAGTTAGCTTCTTTGTGAGAGCGTATAACCGTACAGCTTTAAGAAAAAATAGTTGGCTAGACAGTACGTAAACACCGTATAATTTCAAGCATTCCCTTTCAGAATTGGAGGTATCATTGATTTCAACTCGAAAAGACCCATCGAATAGCTTCCGATCATGTTCATAAAGCTATAATCAATCCCCAGCTCAATAAACGTCACAATTAACAAGCCGTAACGAACTCGATATGAAGCCTTAAGGAAACCGACGTCGATTCAGTATAATTCCCTGCAATGATTTTTATATGCTGGCTTAGATTATGTCTTGCTTGTAGTTTACCCTTCACGAACTCATGTTGGGTAATGTTACAATACCACGTCTCGATATTCAGTAAGTCAAACGTGACCAACTATGGTTTTTTTCAACTAGACAGGGAATAGACTCTTGCGCTACTGAGCGCTAATTCTCTCCAGAAGATCTAATACCTTTCTTGTGCACTGACGAAGCCATTGAAAGAGGCCAGGAAAGAGGCGACCTTCATGGGATAGAGTCATCTGAATTGTACCGTTTATTCAATGATTTCATGTTCAGTATGCCATAGTCGATTTCGTTAAATCTACTGTAATCGACCATGCGACCTCTACAAAAACTGTGATCGGAACAGAATCGGCAAAATGTAAATCTGACAGTAAATTGACAGAAATCAAAAAGTAGAAAGACAGCCTCAATTAAAATTACCCAAATTATAGGGGTTAGAAATTTGCGTTTCTTAAATTTGAGTTATTAATACATTTTTAAAGAAGAATAAAAAAGAATTCAAGAAAATCAAAACAAGTTGTCGCGTAAAAAAACAGCCTAGAATATTTCAATTAAAAAAAAAAAAAAAATGAAGAATCAATACGTATCGAGGCTACAAGTATTCTTTGTGTGCTTTTTTCCAGATATCTATTGGTTTACTTATTTCGGTCAAACGATGTATGGCTGATATATACTGATGTGTTGTATTCGTATGTTTTATAACTTCCAGGAAACCCCGCCTTGTTTAGTATAAGCGAGGTGTAGAAACGTTGTCTTCGTCTCAGTATGTTCAGGAAACCCGTAACGTCCATTAGACCCCCGGACACGCAGTCATCAGGCGAAATAGAAGGTGGCGAAGAAAACGGTTCAACCAAAATAACGCGTCCCCAGCCAGCCGTCGTTTCTACTATCAATACAGCGGTTTCTAGAGTAAACGGCACCGCCATTTACTCAAATACAATCGACAACGACGAAAGAATCGAAGATATTTACGCGTCAATTCCGGTGACCAATATAACCACCGATACAGGTAAAGAACAAAGGAACCTATTTACTTAATGCATTTCGTTCTCGCTTAGTACGTAAGTTGTTACGTGCGTAATTCTATTGGTAATAAGCAGCTTTGAAGCGGCAATACGTTGATCCGGTCTGCTAGTATGTTACATGATCGGCAAAACGGTGGGTGGCTTCTAAGTTGGAAGCCACCCGCTGCTTCTTAATGCCTTTAAAAAGTTATTTATTCCGGTTGCCCCTACGTCGTGGTGTTGTTTAGAATGCGGACAAACGCAGCAGGAGTTCCTTGGACAGTCCTTGAAACCATCCATACAGACGCTCACTTTTCCAGCAATTAGTAGAATAGAACGATGCAATCACGCTCGAATGTATAAAATTCGATTTCGGGGATGATTTCGTGCCCAGCACGGTATCGTTCATATTTTCTAGAAATTGACCATGGCTGTACGGTTCGAAATTGACAAGAGCAGTTTGCTTTCTATGTATGGCTGTTACAGTTCTAATCTTAAATAGTAGTATTAAATTATATATCTATTTCTTTGTGTATCCATCAATCGATAAGTGTAAAGCTTACACAAAGCACATGTTCCACAGCTGAACTGAACATAATGACTGTGACATCTGTGCCTGAAGTCTGAGCATCCGGTTCGGGTGTCGCTACCTACGAACCGGCGAACTCGTCCTAAACATATGAATAGGCTATACGACAATACAGGGTAAATGCACAGTATACGAGGGTCATGGTAGGCAGTATTTTTCGAGAGAATGAACGCGTCACCTCATCTATTTGTCATTTATGACTATTTTTATTCAAACACTGTGCGGCAGAGTCAGACCTATGTTTCTGTGCATACCTAACCACATGTTTATTTGTCAGTTCGTAACGCTCGCATTGTTAAATCGCGCGACAAGGACACTAACAGGGTTAGCTTGCTAAATCAGTTTCATAAGCTACACTTTCTCCTCCAACCACGTAATAATTAGTGACAGCAGAACGAAGTCCACTTAGGGATGAAGTGTTCGCTAATCGGAGCGCATCATAACAATGGTTTTATCATTTTATAATCCTCCTTCTATTGAGTGCGACAAAAAGCCTTTTTAATAGTTGGCTTTTAGCTGCCTCTTTTGACAGGTAGCGGCACCGCTGTTTAGCACTATTTCAAAAAGCCGAAATGGGGAGTGGGGCTCGATCTAGAGGAGTTAAATAGGAAAATAGACGACTGTAATATATTCATTGTCCTTCCAATTACTGATTGGACTTTACTGCATGACCAGAGTATGCCTCTCACGCCTAAATTTCAATTTACACCATTCTCCTGTGTTCCTTATGCTAGTAAGAAAACCCGTTAGCATCGCGTCGTTGCAGGGTCGATTTGGAAATGTTACAAGAGTGAAAACAAAATAAATAGAGCAAGCGGTAAGGGATAAGCTCCGCATATATCGATCTGTGTATCATTACCAGAACATGTTAACTGTAAAGCACTGCAACACAAACGGAGATATAGTGACTTCCAACAACCTGATGGCCTGCGTACCTTTTTCTGGGCGTCGTAGTTAAGAGCTGATATTTTTCCCTGGCACAGGGGCTTCGTCCTGAAAACGAACAGGCCAGAACGATGGTTCGGATTTCTGCAGTTAAAGAGTTTCATTTTGAACGTTGAGCTTTTTTTTCTCTTGCAAAATTGCAACGTTTCTACGGATTAGGAGAAAAACCGGACACGTTCTAAGGTAAGGGACAAAAAAAGGACAAGGGTTCTTAGGTAATCTGCTTATACACCAAATACATAGTTCTTTAAATTTCGAATTATTTACTTAGTGCGAATAAAAGGCTATTTTTAAAGAGGAACTACCCAATTCTGGTCTGGCTAATCTATGAAGGACACAAACTGTCCGGTACAACGACTATATGAATTTATAGGAGTCACGAGAAGTTTGGCTGTCACCGTGTAATAGAGAACTCCTTCGGGAATCACAGTTTATGATCAGCAGCCTCCTAAACGGCTAACTAAACATTTCTATCTATTACCATTCTCGTGATCGGACGAGCCATATACTATGTTATTTTTCCAAAAGCTCAGAATTTAGCTTTTAGTTTCCAACAGTTTTTTTTTTTTAATTCTTTGGCTCGTGATTGTAGCCTAGGTATAATGCAGACGTCATGTTCGCGAAGTTACACAAGAAATGCTTTATATATTTCAAATAAGTCGACTTCACGCTTGAGGTAGCGAAATATCTATAACATATTCCAACGAAATAAGATATCATACTATAATTTCGTTTGGCCCTTAATTGGTTTCGGTAATTTTGCCAAAAGAAAGCGCGACTCAAGACAGCTCTTAGAAAGACACAAAGTGAATACGTTTTCAACAGGCACATTACGTTCAGGGCCAACGTCCTTAGATATACAATACAAATTTGCGGTTGTATTCTTCTAGAAATTAGCTTCTCGATGCAGTTTACTCCGTGCTTGGATCCCTTTAGGTGTCGAAATGCTCTGAGCAAAAATGTCCAACTGGCTACCTTCCGACAAACTCCAGAAGGGCTAAACATTACGAAAATATAACGCCTCAGCCGCTTTGTTGTTGAAATCGTGTTGAAATGCTCTCATATTTGAAACAAAGCCTTCCATCAGACAGAATTTCAAACGCATTGAAGCAAGGGAATCCGCAAACGTGTTACAGGAACACTGTGGCCGGTTAATTTGTAGAATTATTTAAGAATAGATTAACTAGAAATAAATGTCTTTGTTCTTTTTTTTTAACACCCCAGTCTCTCTTCCTATACGCACAAGTCCTCGAAATCACTCCTCTCTTCGGATATAGTAGCAGGGACTTGATCCGATTAGGAGTCTAACCGTGGTGGGCTTTGCTGGATTTATCTGGGTTTTTTCAACAGGCCTAGGAAATGAAAGCAATTCTACAAGCAGCTTTTAATATTAATAATAGTTCATTATTCTCCAAAATTCCTTATTGTTTGTTATTAACTATTATTAATTCCTAGTAATAATTTTTGCGCTGAGATTTGAATCAGCATGACAGTATGGTTGTTATTTACGGTTACGATTGTAACGTACTCAAAGGGATGTTTATTAGCCAGCCATAGCACGCTGCCTCTGACAGACATTCGTTGCACACAGCTCTCACCATTGTACTACACATTCAATATTCGAACACACAGGAAGTTAGAGAGGATTGGGGAAGTGTTCATTTGAAATTCGCAATTGGGTACCAGTCGAAACACACTGCTTTACTGAACTGGAAGTTGCAAAATACTAAACACAATTAATCGTTTGAATTTACACTTTTCAGGCAGAAGCCGCCTACAAACGTGCGTCATTTCTGCAGGAGGAACTAAGAGCGGACCTCTACCAGAAGCTCCGTTAGAGCTTCTCGCTGAGATCCAACGAGAATTGCCCGTCTATTTTCGAAATCACGATAGTGAAAAGCACTACGGCGTATTCGCGAGACAAAACTCGGAACAGTTCAGGGACACCGACTCGATCAGGAAAGTAACTGAAATCAGTAGAGCTCGTCATATTCATACATCATATTGTTGCCTTTTATTAATTTCGTCTAGTTGAAATGCGCCCGATCACGATAATGATTATTATTATTTTACGTATAGAAGTCTATTGTGCAAGATCTAATCAGCCCGAGCTGCCCGAACTAAACGTGACTGGATCACTCCATCAATGGCTGGATAATAGTGCCCTGGCATGGGAACTGATGATGGCGACCAGTTTTTGTAATAACAATAATCCAATAACTAACTACGATGATGAATTTTCAGATTTATGAAACAGCATCGGCTGTCGTGGTGGTGTAGTCCAGTTAACTCATCAGATAATTCCGTAATGGCTGATGAAAGCCCGGACCAATTTCGCGAAACGTCACAGGATATCTACGAAGTTGTGGCAGAAAATCACCGGGATAACAACTACGAAACTGCAAGAAAATGCCAAACAGAGCAGACTGATGAGAGTCTATCCAAAAACATCGATGATGCGAAGAAGAACCCTCACGACTATGAAGTTATTCCCGAAGATTTTTTTCTTAAGCAACGCGAGCTAAGAGGTAATTGTAAGCCTGCGTCCCGAGGCTGTTCATTTGCCTGGATACCTAAGGCGCCTTGCAGAATTACGGGTCTTCTTAACAGAAGGCACCGTAACGATAGTTTGAACTACCTCGTGCATTTATATCCTAAGACGAATTAACTTGAGCCCTTGTCGTCTTTGTTTGCAATGAGAACCGTTTCCGCCAGAACTGAAAAGCTACAACCTTTAATCTTGAATCACAGTGTAAAAACTTACATCAAATAATACACACATTATGTAACTTGTACACACACTTTCTAGGGTCTAATCTAAATTCCGCACAACATGAAGAGTGTAGCTTTCTAGAGGTCTTCGGAATATCTCTTCGGAATTATAACATTAAATCAAAAAAAAAGGAGTTCATTTTCTGATTACGTATAATAAGCAAAGTATGTAGTCGTTAAATGAAGCCTAACAACCATTTTAGTAGAGCTACTACATTCTTCCAAGGTATAGTAGCTTACAATTTCAGCTAACTTGAGTAGATCATCTCCAGTATCAATGTTGCAGTTATTGCCAATAATGGCTAGAAAATGTTCGCCTGACAATAATCTTCGTGGCGGTTATTTAGAATTTTGTCTGATTTAATACCGTAAACACTGGTGAACTTCAATATGTATAGAAATTGATTTTTTTCGCATAACTTTTCTAATCCTACCGCTGAAGTAATACAGTGCTTTGAGTCACGTTTATCATAGTTCTTTTCATTCAACTGAGTTTCTTTACCGATCGACCTTTTATCTATCACCTAACTCTATCTGCTTGCTCAGAACCTATTTTATGTATGCATGCATAGATAGGATAAACATTTTATGCCGAAATCATATACACCGTAGGACGTTACCGTTGCAATAACGGAGGTGGAAAGCTTTCTGTGTTTGCTATTGTCAAATTTCACGCTACGGGGTCCTCGATCCATTGTCGTTGCTAGATACCTTCCCGTTGTTATCTCTCTCCCAATTTTCCCGGTTTCAGCCACAGTCTTGATCGTTCCCTTCTTAGAGGGGCAACGTTTTTACGCATTCGATAGTCGACTTCCATAAAATAGCCTTCTTAACTACTTTTCTCTCTATTTTCTAAATTCTCGAATCTATTATCTAGTATTATTAGTAATAAAACGTGGTTAGGAGCTACGAAACAAAGTTTTCAAGTTAGTTGCCTTTGTCTCACGTTGTGCTCAAGTGAGTAAGTAAGTAACGAGCCAACTCTAGCCTAACAATGACGACTTCTGAAAAATTATCCACTGGTGAATTGATATGGTAGTGAATTACTGTTTGTTTAGTATGAGCTACTATGAAAAAAACAATGTACATTGTCTAAATATAACATTCCGGTGGGCTTTGTGTACTTCCTTTATAGGACCCAGTTGTTTTATTCGATCTTGGAGTGATATGATATAATTCTTTTTATGGCGAGGGGATACGTTAACAGTGAAACGTACGTGGAGAAACCTAAGGACAAATATCGTGCCGCCATTACAGAAAAACGAGCAGACAGATGTAGGTACGAGTGGCCCAAAATTGAGCGCCTTCGGACCAGATGGCCATCCTTGTACCCATATTACGGAGTTCGACCTGGTGTGAAGCTGGCCTTTTCATGTCCGATTTACATTGACACGACTGTTGCTTTGTGCTTATTTAGCTTTTGTTTCGTAAACGTATTTCTCGAATACACGTAATTGTTTAGCAAGCGTTAGCTGTTGCACTTTTTATCATCGGATTGATCAAGCGACACTTTATACTCTGCTAATGTTGCTTTTGCCTTCACACCGGCTCGCTAGCGAGGCTGGCGTAAGATGCATTTGTGTCATACTAGAATGTCAGAAAAATTGATTTTTATTGACTGATTTTATACTGTATTTCTAGCTTAAGCTAAAACGATGCGTCTTTGTACAGCCAAATCTGAGTTGTCAGATACTATAATTTCTTTCTGCAGTTCGTCGTCAGTATATGCTAGCGCGCTAGCTTAAAATGGTGACCACAGCCAGTTTCTCATAACCGTCCCTATTTATTCTGTTTCTGGAAACCAATTAAACCTTCTAGTGTATTTTACACCGAAAAGATTAGAAGCAGGTAATAATTCAGGCGAAAATATATAATAATAATAATAATATAGCCCCAAACGCTAAGCAAAGCCATTGAATGATATTACCAGCGCTTATTGCTACCGTTGCCACTGACACCTTGCTCGACACATGAGTCATCATTCTTGCGGTTGACTTATTTTCATTGTTCTAGAATCGAGTATTCTAGCTTCCACCTCGTCAACTATTCTTTGCTATTTTAAAATAACCTCTAGTGACCTAATCTAAAGTTCCGACATTATTTGTGCGTGTGGAATAAAGTTAAAATAATATATAAGTTTCGGCCAACAGGCACGGTTCTCGAAGCCAAGGCCCGCTTTCATTTGTCAATCGGAGACACTGTAGTGTAACATCTGGATATCGTTGGCCAATCTGACTCATACGAGTTTTCTAATAACAGTTAGATTGGTTCATTGGAGAAAGTGTTCGCTGCGGGTTCGAAAATGGTACATTTCAATTGCATTAATAAGGTGACGTCAGGCGTCGTCATATCGCCTCAATATTGGCTTTTTCTGAACTTTCTTAGAAAGTAAACACCGAGAACCCAGACGGATACTTTCTACATCTTATACCAAGGTTTGCCGTCTAAATATCATACGACGCACTCGACTGTATCTTTCAGATTTCAGATCCGCAGCTGTTCCAGCCGCTCGTTCCAGTGCTCCCAAAACATTTGCCCCTGTTGCGAGCGTATCGTCAACGAATCCCTTTCATGTTGGTGCTAGTAACATGACGAGTGACTATAGTTCTCCTCTGTCAGCCGACTTCCCGATTTTGCCCGACACGGACTCTTTCTCGCACCATCCGAGCCGATCTTCCGAGCTTACGCAGGTACAGCAATAATGAAATTAGAAAGAAAACTACAGTGGGCGGCACGTTTAAATCAATTGTTTTTCTTTCATTCCTAGAGTCGATCTAAACAAAAGTAGGTATTTCAACGAAAAGTGCTAAAACCGTTGCGATTGTTCAGTACATATTATCATGACTATTCACCGCGAGCACAAACGATTTGGCAATTGTAGACTGGCTAAACGATCGCTTAAATGCTTTACAAACAAAAAAAAAAAACTACAATTGCAGGCTTATATCAGACCAAAACTTTCAAAACGTTTAGTTAAAGCTACTAAAAAGTCCAATCGAATCAGCAGACCATTAGAGCTTATCTTACATTAGGACGCCCCAGTCGGTGCTCCATGCTATTCTCTCTAGAAGGGCTAGTTTTTTTAAAATCAAAAATTGATTTTTTGAGCCATTTAAAACCGTTTGGCTTCATGAGGATATTTCTTAGCTTTCTCAAATGGTGCGGGAAACAAGCTGTAACATAGACCTTCTTCGATCTCAAGTAACAAAAGAAGTTTTTTTTAATTTCGACGAGCGTTACAAGGCAGTGCCAAGAGCTTGAATTCAATTCCAGTCGACTGACGAACGGATATTCCTTGTGATGACTTTTTTTGGTTGGAACAAGCCCTTAAAATTTGCTCCCATTCGAAGGTACCATCCTGTAAATGTCGGACTCATAAACGTATATGACTAGCTATTCTATCCAAAAAGAAGTAACGAATTGCACGGTGTCCTACAGGATGAAACAGTCGTCTGAATAATAATATAGCTGATATACGTTAAGGCGGTTAAGAACGATACAGCCGGATGGCTCAGCCTATCTAAAGAAGTATGTACTTTAATCGCTTGACGCTTGAAATTAGCTAACTACGATGAGGAATTAAGTCGCCGAAGCACATCAACGAACTAGTCTTTCCCAAGCCGGTCTATGCTTACACAAAAGCGTAAGCGTGAACAAAAAATTCGCGAAATTATAATGGGCACAATGGCACAAAGACAGCGATATATCGCAGTCGAGGTTTGTGGAGTAGCATATAAGTTTAGAGATTGACACTGATTCCCTTGGTTTCCCAACATTCACATACTTCGTAAGCGACATCCTTGATCTTGCGATGGTGCTCTAAGAATCTATATATGGTTGTATTCGGAAGAACAGTCAACAAAGTTGCAGTAATTTCTATGGTTGTTCTTATGATACGATACGAGGAATTGAGGCAACGTCACTCTATGAGGTAAAATCGACCGAATTCGTTATTTACAGCAAATAACCATCTAATATCGAACCCTAACTGCTGCATCTTTCAATGCTGAGGATCCACGTGAACATATCAATAAGCTATGCTTCCTGAAGTAAGGGCCAGCAAGGGCTTATAGACGTGGTAGTAGTCTCTACAACGTTCCTCAAGCACTTAAACGTTAATTGACGTCATTGACGAAGTTATCATTCTGTTAGGTCAGGAACTAATATTGAATTGAAAATACATTAGCAAGCTAGTGAATTCTGAGTGATGAAGTCCCTTCCGTAAATTGATGATATTGCTCTGAGGGGCCCAATAGTATCTTTGTTCCTAGACGAAAAAGAGGCTATCTGAACTGTTAGGACAATAGTTCGGATTGGACTCCCTGAACGGCTTTGCTAATATTTAGATATTTTCTAAGATAGATAAGGCTCCTAAGCGGCAGGAAGTATAGTAGCTTGGAGTATATAAGGTAGCAATAATGGGATGTTACGGAAATAATATCAGTATCGAGGCCGCACCGTCCGGGCGGTCGTCGTCAACACTCATCAATGATCTGCGCATTGGCGAGGAACACTATCTATCGTGATTTAATAGTATGAGATGATCTGCGCATTGGCGAGGAACACTATCTATCGTGATTTAATAGTATGAGATGATCTGCTAAACGATTTAGGGGCACCAGGGTAAGCTAAAATCAGCAAAATAGGTCACGTTGTGTGGAAGTAACGACCTGTGTTTCCTAGAAGTGTTTTACAGATATAGCAGTAGAAACAAAGCAATAAGCATTTCCCTCATAGGATTTCACTAGGTGCCAAGAACGTTTTCATTTCTTCGCGACGAATGCGAAAGGTACTGATTTATGGCACTTATATAACATCTTAATAAAGCGTTTTCCTTAGCAGAAGCTCGCGACCAACTGTGTAACGTTCATTTAACTACTCAAAATCTATGGACATCTTTCTTGTTATGAAAAAATGTCTGCACCATGCGTAGCGGCCGTATACAGCGCGACCAATTCAGGATGAATCGAAGTTGCGTCTAGTAAAGAAGATGGTTTCCCATCAAAAAAAGCATATATATATTGGAGCATGAAAGTTGCATTAGAATTGTAAGTTTATTTTTTTTAAACTGTTAAATACCTATATTTGTGTAGCCTGCGGCCAACTGAAGTAGGGCTTTAGCTGAATGCTTTTGAGACAAGCCGATGAAAAAGCGATCACAATCGTACGCTAATCTATGTTTTATTAGAACGTCTTCTCAAAAGACTATATTGTGTTTAGTTTGTTTTTATAAACAGTCAAGTATTTGTTAACTTGGTATCTTCAATTGGTGACTAAATGAACACGGAAAAGTTCGGCAGCAACTAAAAGTTGAAAACATGTTAGAGAAAGGCGTTCTCGTTAGGATACTTGAAACAACACAACCACCGTATTAGGCATTTCTCGATTGACTAAAAATTGTTTTGGCTATACATATATTACTATTATTATGGCTCCCGGACTGCATTGATCCTAAAATGTATGCCTTTTATATCGCTGACAAAAATCACGTTCAGTTTCCTTTATCTAGCCGGTAGGTTTAACCGATCAAAATCCAGGCTTTACGCTAAAAGCTCGATCGCTTAAGGTTGTAATGCAAGCAAACAAATGTGCCGACCTTTTGATTACTTTTACTCATGTCCTGTCTCCATGAGGTCCTTCATTTAGAAGTAACTTTTGCGAGTGAGTCATCGTACCCGTAGAGTTTTGCTAATTATTGGAAATAGGCAGTTTTGCCTCATCTATTACATAAGTAATTAATGTGTGGTAAATAAATAGCTTTTCTGCTTACTACTATACTTTAATCGGAACGTCAATGATTGAACCGAAGAACTATCTATTGCATAATCTCATCGCGCGTTTCAGTTTTTTTTTTTATTGTTTAGGTGCTCGTTTGTGTGGTCGGCACCGTACACACATCGCCATCATCATTATTATTACCATCGCTGTTTATACTCAAACAACGAGGCGACATCGGTGATTGTACTGGCGGGAGGAGCCAGTGACAAAAAGTCCCTCTCACCGCCCCGAAAACATTGCGCGTGATATTATATTTACGCTACCAGTTATGAAATTCATTTATTTGCCCTTGCATTAGACTGTTGTTATACTGGTATATTATGTTGTTTTTATTGTGTCGGGATAGGTCGTCGGCTTTCAAGCCCCTTGTTGGTTTACCCATTTGAAAATTTACCAACTCAGTACAACAAAAAAGAATTACAGTCAATTTTTGGGAATTTATCTAGTTGACTGTAGCCGAACATAGATATCTGTTCGTAACAAATCTAAATCATAACTACTTACTTAGTCGCGCAGCGGTTGGGTGAGCTAAAATTTTCACTGAAGAAGTTAAGGGTTAAGGTCTGACGTTCCGCAATGCGATAGATACATACACGAAGTACATTTTGTTCCTGTTTCTTCTGAAGTTATTCTCATTCTTAAACGGGAATAACGTCCTCTGGTTTTATTGAATGTCAGTTTCTACCTGCGGACACCGCTAATTCATTATTATGTCTAATACAGTACTATTTATCCATCACGAAGTAAGTCGTTTTTGGCCTCAAGGAGCCAAAACTTTTTAGTTATTGCCGCAATGGTGCAGTGCTAATGTGTTTACAAACTGACCAGAATGACATAGGGACGATTGAAGTTCAAATCTACACAAGAGCACCCTAGAATAGTCCAGTAAAAATCCCGGTAGCAATAGAGAAATAATAGAAATGATTATCTCGTATTCGGTTTGATGCTTTCAAATTGTCCGTATTGAATCTTTACCGCGAGAGGTCACTTTATAGAAAGTACATTTGGGGGTCAACTATGAAACACTCTTCCCATGTCACCTCATTAAAGCCTACGTATATCGGGCACATTTGTCGCTTTCAGGGTTAGTTTTGTTCCAAAGAGCAACGCGTGGGCTTCATTTCACGTCATTTTTGCCTTTTTTTGTGTGATAATGACAACAAAACAGAAGGCGAAAGAATGTAATCTTCTAAAAAAAATAAATGGCAAAGTGAATGGAGCAGAACACCTTAGGATTAAAAAATCATACTAGTCTATTAACAATCAATTGAAGCAATTACCCTACGTAGGCCAATCCAAAAAAACAAGCAACACACAGGCGGATATAGTAACAGAAAAAAATGACTAAGCCAATATAGATAACATGTGTGTCAACAAAACAAAGGAGACTCAATTTAAGTCAGCCTCCATATCTCCAGTTTTTACGTTCAGTATCCGCCGTTAAGCATTTCATCAGAGGGCTCCCAGCACGGAACGAAGTGTGTCTGTCTATGCCCGAATTCGCATCTAGACCGCAATGTGTCCCTAAGATTAGCAGGCAAATACGTTACCCATCGAGTTATCACGGAGGACTAGTCAACATGTGCTGTAAGAGCGCGCGCAGTTTTAAAATTTGGTTAGACACACTATCTATTCCCAGGTATCCTCATGATAACGCTTAGTTTCTCTGTCAAACAGGGCAACGTCCTGGAGACCGAAGTGGAGTGAATCTACTTCAACAACAGCGCCGATAACAGTAGCACCTTAGTGAGAACGCAACGGAGCCGTAACAGGCTATCTGTCAGCCAGGCCACTGCTGGCCGAGTTGTGTGGCCTGTGCGGTACCTCTGCCGTCACTGCTGCCATATGTTCATCGGCCTCGTAGCTCTCGCACATGGAAATCACAATAATAACAATCCAAGTGGTTATTTTCCGCCACATAGGCTGCGGACAAAAGTTTCGACTCTCGAATATAAATCCATATTGTAGCGTGCGTTTGTATTGGGCTCAATCACTGCGATTTTAACGTTGCTGTCTAATCATCAAACGATGAAAAATAAGCGAATGAACAGCCGAAAGGAACAGTTATAGTTGACTCTCAATGACGCGGTGATTGAAGAGTGACATTGTGTTCTCCCGCCCCCATCATGGCAACAGCTAACAGTTAGCAGAAGCTGAACAGTGGGTCTTATTACTTCATGTTCTTAGTACATATATCCTAAAAAAAAGGTAGTTCTGTAAGTGTTTTTTCTAATGCAGTAAAGCAGTGAACAGATGCGCGTCTATAGTAAAGACACTTGGCAAGTCTATGAAGCGATTCATAGGTTGTTGATGTGAAGTAAGTACTTGCTATTTTTATTCGATATGAACGCTCAATCGCAGGACTAATGCCCCCGACACTATCGTTTAGAGCTGTTTCACCCCTTACTTTTCTATTTCTTAAATGTTCTAATGTCGCAGCGCTGGATGCGACTATATTCGTTCCTCTATGTTTCGAGTTTTACATTAAGCATTCTATCAAACAAACGGCCGGCTTCCTGTCTTCTGTCGGAAGTCTTCTGTCTACGTCCGGGTCCGAACCTAGATTACAATATGTCCCTAAGATTGGCCCTAACATTCGTGCTTAAAAAAGGTCCATGAGAATGCTTAGCAGTCGGAAAGTTTAGATACAAGTTTTTTTTCATGGATAACGAATTTGCTTGAAAAACTCCTCTTATAATCATCGAGGTACCTTTTACTCTGTTTACCTCGCAAGGGGGACGTTTATGAGTTTCTTGTTAATGAGCCCATTTTTGTTATTATTAACGACAGCGACAATCGAACGACTGTGCTAGCCAATTACTAGGCTAAAAACGATAAACCGTTTCTACCAAGAGAAGCTTAAAGTTTTCATTACGTTCCACTGCACTCGACTCTAGACATCTGAAAAGTCATCATAAAGCATACCATCTATAAAACGCAATGGTTTTGTGTTCGAGAGACCCTTATACTTCTGTATTCTTCGAGATCTGAGACTATTTAGTACCATATTGTCACCTAGAATTTTAGCAGACGGGCTGCAGTAAGCCAAATTCGTACCGTATAAACCTTGCGTCCGGTAAACTAGTAGAAGCACTCTTTACTAAAGAATCTGCTACCACAAACACCGCCGGTAAGCCGATGGTTCGTTAAAAAGTAGAGAATAAATTTTGAACTTGGAATTGGGTCTCATGGAAGACCCTTTGTTAAGACAATCGTGAGGCTAAAAGTTGTGATGGAAGCCGGCTCATCCCAATGTGCGCGGGTGTTAGTACTTAGACTCGTGTATATATATATATATATATATATATATATATATATATATATATATATATGGAAGGAAATACTAATAGGCGTCGGTAAAAAATAGAGAAATGGGTGCTGTCCAATTTGTGCAGAGACCAACTATGATGACGTAAAGTGCTTTCGTCTCTTTGCCCTCACGTTACCACAGTGACTCATTCCTGTTTCAAATTGTGACCCGTGATGAAAAATATACCTTAGAGATGGTTGTAAACCATCACATCAGCCGATAGATATAGATGAGCCGACGAGACATTGCGCGGAAGCATACGTACAGCCGCAAGAGCTTACCTTATAATGGAAGAATCACTGTGACAAAAATAGAGCAAGATCAGGCTCTCTGTCATTGACCGTATTCACCAGACATTGCTCCCAGAGGATACAATTTTTGTTTGAATTTCTAGAAGCTGTGAATGAAAACAATTATTCAAAGCTCAACCAGATGTCGAATTTACCTTTAGAGAAATTATAGAATCTCTTATTTCAGACTTGTATAGCAGCGGCTGAAAATCGTAGATAATAGTAGAGCATACTTAGATGAAAAGATTAAAACTGAAAAGGTTAAAGTTACCTATGTTGTGGTTTATATTGTATTACCTATGACCTGACTTTAGTTATAGATAAAATGAACTTTATTCAGAAAAATAATCGACAGCCTCACCATTGGAAAGCACATTGATAAGAACGAACTATGGTAGCCCTTCAGGCGGATATTGATTGCTCTTAATTTCTCGTTACAGGCGTCTCTTTACGATGTACCTCGTTCTCCACAACCACCCCCTGGGGAGAAAGGCAGCTGCTTATCAGACAACCTTTATACACCTTTTGACATCAGTTTAGGGAATAGAGGTACATACCTCAAATAAGAAGAAAAAGGATAAATATAGCTATTATTATATTTTGAACATTAACAGTATTGGAATAATCGCGTTTCGTTTTTTGTATAGAATTTTGTTAAGTGTTATTCCAATATGCATTTAAATTTACTTAGCTTATTTATGGAACTTTAAAATTGAGCATTTACAAAATAGCCTTAGTTATCAAGTCGTCTTTCCCGCCTTTTGCACATGTTTTTTTCTGTTGTTTTCGGTTGTAATCGCTAAAGGGTGATAGTAGTCCATGTGTCAATATATGCATCCATCCAGGAAGTTGAAATATAACTTGAAAATGAGTTACTTCTAGTATAGTAGAATGTTGTATTTTGGTTGAACCTCAAATAAAGTTAGACTATCTCTGGCAATTTTGTCTCGTAAATGCTTAGATCTTAAACGTTAAATCAGAAATGCTTCCGCGTTGGCTTGTGATAGGCAATGAGTCTGGTGAGGACGGCAGCTCATTAACATACGATCTGCCCCGGAAGACCGAAAGGGGAAAAGCGCGCCATGATTCAAACCAAGAGACTGGAGAGATTTCGTGTGAGCTGAACAAGCATTATGATGTTCCAGCGAATCTACCTCATCCTGCCGCCAGGCCGAGAAGGGTTAGTTTTCAAGCCGTACCAGCATAGTAGTCACTCTTCGGCCTAACGTTACGTACGGATTCTATTTGAATATAGATGCTATAGCGTAATGCACAAACGTCGCCATTTAACGTTTGGCAGACGTTAGGGAATTTTCGAAGTAGCATTTAACCAGTTCCAAAAAATGTCCAAGCATGCGAGTGAAAAATTAGATGGTACTACAGAATCAGACCGGTACGCAACGTCTAGTTCACACAGTGCATCAACCTGCAATTTTCCTACTATTATTTCTATTTTTCCTGCGACCTCAATACAACCTCAGGGCGTATCAAGATTATGTACGATGCGTAACCTGAATCATGCATGCATGATTATAATTGTGAGTTACGTATTCGTAATCTGGGCATTTCTCTAAAAAAGTGACATCAGATTTATGCGATTACTTGCCTATGTCTGTGTTTAGGTGATCCCGGAGCCCCGGCGAAACCTTCTCAGAGAGAACAATGCCCTCAGTTGCAGCGATGCCAATAAAAACATCGATACTTGTCACAAACTTTCTCGAATGACACACCCTCCACAGAATAATCAATACGAAGTTGTTTCAGAAAAGGTATCTTTAGAATATCATCTACTATTTAGGTTTAGCTTATTTTTATATTGCAATGCGTAAAAAGACCTTTTGATATTCTGCGTTCGTAGGATTTTTCAGTGCTGTAACAAAGTTTGCTTTTCAGATTATTTCTGCATTGAAGGTTGAGCAATTGAAAACAGATGGCGTATACGCTTATAGCTCCCCATATCGCGGTCAGTACGGCGTTATTTTGTAAAAACTGCATTACCAAATTCTTCGACCCATTTGAAGCTGGTGTGTCTTAACAGATGTTCAGGCTTACTCGCGTCGACGTCTGATCAGGGAGAGCACCTTCAGATCACGTTTTTCACATTATTATTTAGTAGTTAACAGGATGCTTGACATTTTCAATTCCGCGTGGGTTTTTCTCTAGTCGTACTACCTTGTAGCAGGCACTGAACAGGTGCCGGTGTTCATTAAAACAAATCCAAAATATATTTACTATGGGCAGCAATACAAAGCAATAAATGTTATTTCTCGAACGGTATTAGAAAGAGAGACGGCTGTTTACGGCTGGCTCGAGTAGAGTAACAGACAAGATACGCGCGGTTTTCGGCGCGTTGCACCCTGCATTGCGTATCTACACAGATGACGTGTGCACCAAGATGTGCAAGCCCCGAATCAGTCAGTTATGTATTTACCAAACAGTGGCGCATAGTGATACGATCGCTGATCGAAAGCTATCAATAAATATAGTAAATATATACTACTATATTAAAGTTACCATTGCGTTGAGTTATGGACGTGGTTTAAACTCCTGGAGTCCAGCTATTTTGTTATTTCTTAGTTTATATAACAAATATAAGAGTGAATGGAAGCACGTTACGGGTTTGTTTAGCATAAGCCATGCATCAGATTCGTATCTGTCGTATTCGTCAAATGTTCTACCTCAAACGATCGTATGCATCAAACGTTCTTCGGTCGGGGTGAACTGTTTTTGTTCCGAGAAGCCGAACTGTGCTTAACCATGGAACCACAGCCGGGAGAGTCAGAACGTTTGTGTAGATATATTTACAGGCGCAACCTTAATAGAAATGCTAATATGTTAGAAAAAAAATACCATAAATAACCAGAAATTTATGGGACCTCTGTGTCTCAAGTATTACGTCCGGCATCGTCGTTAGGCGTTTAATTGGACAGCAGGCTTCCAGCACGAGACAAAGTGTGTCTATGCCCGGATTCAAGTGCAGACCACAACGCGTCCCCCACATTACGTTAATACAAATATGTAACCCGCTAAGCTAGGGAATAGAAATACGAGAACGTATTTATGGAACGTAGGAAGTCTATCGATACGTTCATTCATGCAAACCGTGCAGTCATAATGAATTAAGTTTATCGTATTGAAGTTTAGGCGAGAGAGGCAGAGTAAAAGAAATATTCTGTGTGTCATATGAGAAATGCTACACGCTGTTTTGTGAAGATCAAAATACATTGCAAGTGTTCGAAAAGTAGCATTATGTAGGCTGATCGAATCTAAAGGAAAACGTGCGAAATTCTTATTGTCTTTCTGTAAATACATATCCCGCGAACCTGGCTTGAAATCCCAATAGTCGTTCAATATCTTCAAGTTTTAATATCCTCTTGGATATCTTTAAAGACGTATTTTGTTTTACTTATTAATTTATATGCTCAAAAAACGATGTGCAGAAAAATTCAACTTGGAGTCCGAATCCCATAAGATTTCATAACTTTCCAAATGTCCTGTTACAAGCTCGTCCGGAGCACGATCCTAAAATTGTCTGTGAAAATCACCTATAAATATCTGTTTTAATCTAATATGCACTCACAGCCGGTACCTGAAACTAGTTCAGGACTTTCTTCCGAGGCAGTTCGAGTCCCCGCTATCCATCCACGACTTTGTTCGACTGACGATTCCGCAAAGCAAGGTTCAGCTGCTGCCCTGGCGGAAATGCTCATCTTCCCAGATACATACGATCTACCGATTCCAGCAGAGTCCGCCCAAGGAGAACAGGTAACTGACCGAGAAAAGTAAACATTCGCCTAGTATCTTCTGTGCCACAATATTTGAAGGAGAAGTAGCTATGGTTCAATCTTTTCGGGGAAACAAGCGCTCGTACAAAGCGAGGTCGTAAGCTCTTAGCGTTACCTCGAATCAACAAACGACAGCACTGTAAAGTAGTGAGCGACTACAGACGAAAGGAAAGTAGGGTTTCCGCACAGATGAACGTCGACTCAACGTGTACCCTTAATTGATGCAATCCAAATGTGTATTTTTGGCTATTGTTCTGTTTTTATTAGGTTGTTAACGAGGAGATTCCATGTAAGCAGAGCTACCATATCACGGTTCGTCCATAGAGACCTCAGCTACATGTTATATGCTGTAAAAGTCAGACAGGTGGCCTTTAAGAACGCTAACATTTGGTCTATGTCGTTTATTTCTCAATTCGAAAATATCTATCTTCGATGCAAAGTCAATCCCATGAACATCGCTGGCTTGTTCATGAGTCAAAGGTTGCATGTATATTATATATCTACATAGATATATATTTATATACATATAGAAGGCGGCGCCCAGTGCTAGAATTTTATATAGTAAAGTATAGTCATTGTTATCAGACATAACTGTTATTCACCGCTCTTATATGTTCACGCTGTTAGATCATAAGCTATTTGACTGGTCTAAGTTTTACTAAAGTTAGAATAGTAACCGTGCGTCGAACGATAACTGCAGATGCAAGCTTGTAAAGTGCCGCTCGTACAAAAAAAAAATGGAGCGAAATCGAATTTTGCGCTGATGACAGGTCAAAACTCTCGAAAATGTAAAGGGTACAACGTGTCAAGCTACCTAAAAATGTAAGGAGGCAGAAAAAGTTTCAATAAGGGCTTATCTAGGCGACCCAACTGGTAATTTATATCCTTCCCTACGAGGTGGCTGTTAGTCTCTCTGAAAGAAACCCAGGTGCATTAGAAATGATTTTGCGATGCATCTTTGAGCCCTTCTTCGGATCCTCTTCGGATTTTTCAAAGATGGCCTAGATAATAGCAACAACGACTGCTGATTTCGAGCAAAAAAAAAAAACTAGTTTTCTTGACGTCTGCCTGCTGATCCTTGTACAATTTTTTTAGGAATGCGTCGATCTTTTTGTTATCTTCTAAAAAGAACTACCTTTTTTTGGTATCAGAAATAGCGGATGAATGCATTCGCGTTACGGCAAACGGTTTGCCAAAGTAAGTTTACCCAAGTTTAGACGATGCACTATATATATATATATATATATATATATATGAATAGTGCGAATTGTGTTGTTTTTGGCGAGACTGTGATCGATATTGTTTGTTTTATGTTCCTCTGAATTTAGGATCCCAATTGGGCTTCAGATCTGAGCTCTTTGTTACTCAATGAGCCAACGTACGATGTCCCATTAGCCACGAGTACGACTCCGCCACCAGCGGGCTCGCCCCCGCCACCTTCGGATCCCCCGCCACCTCCGCCGCTTTCCAGTAGTCCGGTATCACTACCACCCCCGTCAAGTCCACCGCCTGCGTTAATTTCTTCGACTTCAGTAACACCACCGTTGCTGTCATTGAGTTCGATGAGTTATCCCCTACAGACGCAACAACAGCCTCCGGTAGCCACCTCGGCTAGTTCCTCGGGAGTAGCAACCGGGCCGATCACCGATAGTGGACATAGTAGCAGCAGTAGCACTAGTGGAGTGAGCTTAACAATAGCAACACCATTGTCACCTGTGTTTAGTTCCGTAACAGAACATCACTTCCGAGAACAGGTAGGTGTAGCTTTCATTTGAGCTTAGTTATATTCAGTTACCTCCAACGTTAAACTTGAGCCTTACGCTTTATAAATCAAGCTTTCTGTTTATCACAGCCTCCGCTCGTCGAGGACTGACAAGCGTTGGGACGATGATATAGATATACTTCAAAATCGAGCGCAAGGATAAGTATATAAAAAATGTTTGTCGAAAGAAATTCATTTGTTAAACATTAAATCGATTTATATATTTCGATCTTTCCCCTCAAGGGGGTGTGCAATTTGGCCATATTATTCGTATGTCAAAATATGCGGTAAGCAATACAAAAAATGATGTTCGTTCGTGATGCGATTTAACGTCTGCATCTTCTCTCAAAGTATTCTCATAAAATTGAAATTTTTTATCTTTTTAATAGTTGTGATCCAAAGAAAATGTATTAGGACGTTCAGTCAAGAGAATTTCACATACATATATACCAATTAATTCAAAAACATTTTCTTGACGAAAGACGACCTACGTGACATTCATTCATTTAGAGAACTTTGGTTGCAAGCTTTTACAAGCTGTAATTAAGCTGGAAACTGTCTGGACTCGTTGTAGTTTGGTTCAAAGACGCTAACAAATAAATCTGGCAGGTCTAAATTTTAATGCGTGCCAGATCAAAGGTCTCAAAAGCTAAAATTGCAAGCAACGTAACCATTAGAGCGTATCTGGACAACCTTATCGGGAGCACCTTACAACGCTGGGCCTACGAACGGCACGCAATCAGCAGAAATATGCTCGATCTCGTTCACTTTTTGTGCAGCGTTCCCCCTTCTCTCTGTCTCTCTATCGCTTCCTCCTTCTCTGAAAAGTCAGACACGACTTCCACGTCGCCGTAGTCATCGTCGTCTTCCACCGTAAGAAACAGCAAATACGCAAGCGAAAGTGGGGGCTTGATGATATTGCGATCAACTAAATGAGTTCAGCGTACTTCACAGCAGTACAGGGCTATCGCCTTATTCGCGGCATTTTTTTACAGATGGTAGCCACTAACCACCAACCCCCGCCGGTCCCTGCGCCCCGCCAAAAAGCTCCGCCGCCGTTACCTCCCAAAACTGAAGTAACAGCTCCTCGATCACGTCCTTTCAATGAGCATCGCAAGTTCTCTCTCCAAAATACAAGCGCTTCGCCGGTAAAAGAATCTGTATTATCGTGAGTATCCGTTATATTCGTTACCATACTTTACTCGAATGGATTACGATTAAATTAAACGAATCGGGTACTCCATATCTACGAAGCTTAGAATGCATTTCACTTTCAGGTCCATGCAAACTCCATCAAGCTAAATAGATTTTCTTTACAAAAAATGGCATTATCTCCAACCGGGTCTAGCGTACCCTCAGCACTGAATTGGCATAGCATTGTCCTGGGGTAATCATTTTCTTGCGGATCCTCATTCGCTTGAGTTACAGTTCATACACTTCAGCTGCCTGCTCGAGGCAATATAATTTATAATTATGACCTGTGAAGCCGTTTCTTCCGACAATGGCCTGACAAAGTGATTATATATAAATCACCTCCTGAGGACTGCTAATCGTGTACAGTGACAACCTAATATAGAACGTACTTTCGGTGTGTTCATGAAACTACCGGTTTGCTAGCATCGATTTTGAGTACACTCACTCTCGAGAGCGGGTTATTTGTTCGGCACCTGTAGGATGTGTCACGCTTTGCAAAATCTCTGGCAACCTTTTCTTATACGTCAGCCTTAATACAAAAGCAGACACTTGCACTCTACGTAGAAATGGCTGGAGTACCGGAAACAGGCGTCGGCTATTGTACGGCTATTGTACAGAACGGCCGAACGGAGGTCTAGTTCGAGCAGTAGTACATATACTTTTTCAAATAATACATTAATTTTTAGTACTACCTTAGTGTATTGAGTTGGCGAAGTCATGGTTGATGTCTTTTACAGAGAAAGAGGTAATTCTCTAACGTCGTGGTATTTAGACACAAACCAGATCCGCAATTGTGATATTCCGCACCGCGAGCTGATGGGCAGTTCCGAAGATGGAAGTACTGATCCTAGTTCGATGCCCTCAATGTCTCTTGCATTCCGTAAGTTGAATTTCGCTGTGTTCGCGAAGAAAAACGACCGATTTATTCGTAGACGCAATAATTACTTTTCTTTGGGCCATACTGTGTGGTATATATATATAGATATAGCCTTAATCGAACTTACGTTGACTTAATGCAATTGTTGAGAACACCCGAACTAACAAAGCAACTTACAACGACTTAATTTTCGAGCAAGTATTCAACGCCTCTCGTCAAAGATAGCTCCATAACCAGGCCATTGATG
The DNA here is from genome assembly GCF_002443255.2 of Varroa destructor. NCBI lineage: Eukaryota > Metazoa > Arthropoda > Arachnida > Mesostigmata > Varroidae > Varroa > Varroa destructor. Next base: position 1,061,435 of record NW_019211456.1, on the reverse strand, counting down.
GTTTTGTGGTAAGTAGTCAGTCACCGGACAGAGTTAACGGAAAAATGTTTGCCACCTAAAAAGACTCCGAGAATGATCGACTTCAACAGGCTTTGTTGCTGTGAAGGCGCACGTCTGTGTGCGCTGAACTTCGTCAGCTGCCCAAGACCTTCTAAGTTTCCTGGCGTATGCGTTTCTGTTGCAGCCTCTCCACTGAAGCACTCGCCTAGTGGAAAACTTCCTTCGAGCGGACTAACTGGGTCAGGTTTACATCAACGAAGCGGAAGCAGAATTTTTTCATCGGCTATTAAGATTTCTAGCAAACTCATGCGAAAACGTTAGTTTCACAACAATTCCCCCAAAAGTGTTTTATTGATATTTGAATTTAATTACGTAAACTATCTTGTTAGTCTTTGTTCGGTTGGCAGTGGTGCAATGTTTCGCCCTCTTCGGCTGTTCTCTTGGATCTTTTTAATAATTTTATCTTCTTAATAAAGATATCTTACTATACCATCTGTGGCTAGCTGAACTTGAGCGTGCTTAAAATAGAATTTTTCTCTTTGCTCTAGAATCCTATATTAGTTTAGGTTTTTCGGATTATCTGTAGGGGCCCAACTAACAAAAGAAAGGACCTTAACCACTAGCTGCAACAGTGCTCCCATTCAACATGAACATAATTTTTTATTTCAAGATTAACGTATAAGTTGGAAAGTTTTTTCACCGGCTAGTTTAATTACTGCACCGTATGGATATTAAATTTAGCATCTGCGGATTCAAGGATCACAAACTATTAAAAAGGCATGGCCGTCAACCCTAGTCGCGCATTTAGAAACCAAATACGCCTAAGTCATCCACTGCCAATGAGCAATAACTGGAACCTATCTTTCGACACAAGTGTTAAGGTTCTCGTCGCACAACATAAATACCCGTAGATGGTGTATGTATAGTGTTTATGGTACTCTGAGGCCGGAACAAATTGCAGTGCTGGAACAGTGATGCACTATATAGCTACATAACTTAATACTACAGCTATACTTCTCCTTGAATTCCCTTTTTCACAGAGAGTGCAACGGCGACTATTTCCTCGGAAAGTTGGGATTCGAATTCCGCTGATAGCGATACCAATGATGGAATGGTGCTCTACTTCAATCAACTTGACGGACGAAAAGGTGCATCCTTTTATAGCAGACAGAAAGTTAATTTTTTATAGAGGGTGGAGCGAAAATCATGATAATTTAAAAAAAAAAATCTCTATTTAGAAGAAGCAAAAGTTACGCAAATTGTTGCCTATAATTCTGCAGCATATTTTTAATAGGGGCACCTTAATACTATTCATTTCTATATTACGATGTTGTTATAATGGCGTTAGCATGTGCCTAGAATTCAATAGCTATAAAAAAGGCTACTCTGGCCTATTAAATGATATATTGAATAGAATCACAGTTCCCTATAGTATGCCTATAACGTAGTATTATTATTATAGGACTATGGCCTTGTTACAAATGTGGAGTTCGATACGCCCTTCATGTAGCACGTTCGCTGCAATTTTAACAGATGCAAATGCATAAAGACTTGCCAAAATAGATTTTCTCAAATGATCCAAGCTTTTGCCTCGTCTTGTATTATAATGTGTAAAATATTAAAATCAACCTAGAATATTTAGCTTAGGACGCTTATGTTAATCTAAACGGAGAAGCATCAAATGCGCTCTACGTAATAGCCACGTAAATTACGTAACAATCACAATTATTGTATTGAATGGTTATGTACCAGATGAGTACGGGTCTAATCGTTACATCTCATACCTATAAAAGATGTATCAAAATGGTATAGTCGCCTGCTTCTTGTCGGCTAGAAGCTAGCCTGTGCCAATGCGGTTCGGCATTGTCTTTCTTATCTGCTATTCAGACGCTTAATTTTAGAACATTCGAACGGTGCTGTGTAAAAGATCTCTATTCTCGTCTCTGACAAACAGAGCTAGGCTATCAAAAAGTCTGCGATACGTTCTAAATTAATCAGGTGCCCGCAGGTGGTGCTATTACTGCAGAAGGGCCCCGAGGATAAGGCTTTATGTCAACGTGTACTGCACAAGCGATGCCGACAGTTTCGTGTCGTACGAAACAATGCAATTTGACGGCAATGCTTGTTCTGGGTGACCCGTCACGGCGACTATGGGAGACAACGCGGACAAAGTTATATAACTTGCAGTGGCCGATAGTCAGTCAGCTCCAGAGAGTTAGACGTCTCACCCAAGTTATGTCGCACTATTTTCAGACGTTTAAGGAAATTCCCGAAAAATTCAACAAAGCATTTCTATGACTGAGTCCGAAACCTATTTCAAAAACAGTCAAATATGATTGCCATAAACAGTCGAACGGAAATTCCTTCGAGGGAGATTACAGGGATTCTAGAGAACGACCTAAACACACATAATTGACACAGAGTGAAATTCTTCACATGCTAACATATCACTGTATCAAAAAGGTTAATGTATATTATTCTACCGTTTCTAAAAATAAAAGACCTTGCGTTGTGTGGCCTAGAGTGCTTGAAGTATTCAGGTATAGAAAGCCTGACGAATCTATATTTCGAAGCCTAGCAAACTGCTCTTGTTTCGTATAATTTTAATTTTTAAATACATACGTCTATTGCAGATTACTGTCAGCGGTTATGCGTCATTGGAGATGGCTTCCTCAAACTATATGATAACGATTTGGTTCGTTCACTTTTTTTCTTTCGCTTCTAAATGTTTTCATGCGAGTTGACAGGAAATCCATTAGCCAATGTTTACCTTTATTATGCCTGCGAAGACCCATTAGGGCCTCGTGAATCATGATCGATCAATAATTAATGAAGACGTATAATCTGCGCCTATTTAATGAGTACGAACCTACTACGAGGCATGTTTATATTTCAGATGACAAGCCCATCATTATGCCTTAGTTTTGACGAGGTCACTCTCTTACTGGCGAGGAGGGATATTTGGTACGTGGCAAATGATACCTTGGTTCGAGCCCATTATCATCATAATTAGTTTTGATGTTCATAATACAGTGATTTTATAGCAAAAAGCACGCTAATATTTTAACTATCGTATCATGCATTAAACCAGAACTGTTCGTACCGTCCAATAAAGAAAGCGCACTATTCAGAGAAAAAATCGGAAGAAAAATGGTTTAATTTTCCATGGATTTTCTTACGTCTTAGCGTTATAATACCATTGGTTGTTATTTGCGCTTGCTACAGTCCCTCGTCAAAGAGTGCACCGAACCTTTTTTTAATCGATGTTCGAGCAAATGGAGTGAGTCGAAGTCTTGGGTTCACTTCGGCTATCGAGCGAGCTGAGTTCCTCCGAAGAGTGAATCAATCATTTAATCCCCCTTGTCTTCAACTGCAAGGTAATAATACCGTGACCTGAAGTTGGCCGAAAGACACAATTGTCCACGACCGAATAATAGTTAGCAAGATTTAACTTCACACATTAGAATGTCAGTTAAACGATTAGATCTGCTCAAACGCATCCTTAATTCGTTTTCAATAGGAAATCGTTCAGTTATTAGTATTGATTGATTTTAGGTCTTTTCTTGCGAGACCTGTGTGTCGTCCCCAACCAATCATTCGTAAACCAATCATTCTGAGGATTTTTCTAACTGACCGCTAACGCACACCGCGCGATGTCATGAAACGAGCGAAGTTCTGTTAAACCGCAGTGATTGCAAAAGAGTCTAGTTTTAGAGGGTCTTCCCTTTGACACAAACCCTGTCTTGCTAGTCCAGGCAGCAAGATAATTAAAAAATATCGTATAGCGGTAAAATACTTATATCTGTACTCACTTATACAGTGCATTGCTTAATGAGCAGGTGAGATCTGGGCGTCTGGCATACTATGGTGTCGCTACTCTGCATCGGGAGACTGGCAGAATGTCAAAGCCGTAATTCACGGAAAGGTTAGCCTAAGTGGCCTGAATGAACACAGACGTAAATAGCAACTCTGTTAAGCAGAAAATGACGTAGTACATAATCATAGTAGAATCGGTGTAATATATGAGCCGGGTTTCTTAGTATACGCAATGCATATCCCACGTGTTACTCCAATATCATCTAGTATAAATAGAAATTAACTGAGAGTTAACTGAATGCTAGTAAATGAATTTCTACCGGTCCTGTGACGAGACTGCCGTAGTTAGATTTTTTTCCACTGGAAGGTTGATTCGTTGCTCTGCGTCCTCAGTTCTAACCGATTCGTATCCTTGCACGTTTGAGACGATTAGGAGTTCACGCCGATTCTAGCGGAGCGCCAGGATAATGATGCGGCGACCCTGGACGGAACCACAAGGACAATGACCGTGCCCGCCAATGTGACAATTGACCTTCGCAAAGCTAAGGCTGTTGGTTCGTATATTTTGAAACGAATAATGACAATGCATTACATCAATAGTGCCGTAACACAGCCTGACTCTGGACACAGGAACGGATTTTTCGTTTGTGAGGATACTACAGTATTTATATTACGAACACACACGTTATATGTCGTCCATCTATCTGGCAATTAAATAAAAATCACATTTAACAGTTTTCTGCACACCGTTAGAATACTGAAGTTTGTTTCAGAATTCGTTTATAGTGAGGGTTACAATGGGTGTCGGATCTCTTAGGTATTATTTTCATTTACTTTTATTTATTACAACTTTATTGCCACACATAACTAACGTTGCAAACAGCTCTTCCAATGAAACGTACATAAATAAATATAATAAGCTAGATTAAATTATCCAACAATATATTCCACACAATGGTGTACTTCAAAGGCTAATGTCTCAATTGGTTGACGGCGATTCATCGTCGTCGTCGTCATATAGTAAAACACTGGGCATTACTCTGACAAGTAGGGTATGCGCTTACCTTGGCTTTAACGTATCGATCGTGTACCATTGATCGATCTCAAAGGCGGATCCAATTGAATCAAACGATTCATGCATTTTCCTGTATTGCTGGCTAGTTGATCAAGACGTTTTCGAGAAGTTTGGGATGTTCGACCTTTAATAGTCTATAAGCTAGCAAATCCTGCTCTGTAAATGTGTATGGCGACCATACTCCACAGCCGCATCAAAACGAGTTTGTAAAGCTTTTTTGCATTTTTAGCTTCTATTTGTTTGCGTAAATGATCGTTTATTCCTACAATCGAGACTGCTAAGTTGTACTAATGCCTTGGGGATATTGCAATCTGAAAAATTATTCCAAATTGGAGTTCGCCATATAAGAGCTATATGATTGTGTTGGTAGGTAGTAGATAGAAAATTGGTTATCGGTAGGTTTCTCCATTTGTATGTTTTTAATATACAAGTCCAATTCGAAATTAGCATGGTATGCCGTTCTTACTTACTTCGATCCATTAGCCCCTCGTGTGAACTCAGTCTGTAGTAGTATTCTTTTGTTGTTATCATCCGCAGTTTTCGAAACGACCTGCCTTGAAGCTTATTGTTCAATGATGGGCAAATTTGTTTATTATGTAACTACCATGGTCGCAATTGTATTCATTAACGTCTGTATTGTTTTCCAGTATGTTTGTGTTAATATCCATTGTAATCAATCTCATTAAGTTGGTTTTGAGTGGCCCAATCCTAGGTGATAAGGTCAGAACAGTTAGAGGCCTCGTAAGTCGGAGGTTTTTATTTTAGTTCGGGACGTCATTTGACTAATGCTTTTGACTCGTTGCAATTATCTCGTGTGTTTCTTCTTGCAATTCCATTATAATTTTCACTAGCGTTACTATTATTATGTTTTTAATTGAACGGCAATCCATATTTCATTTAAACACATTTCATAAATGTTCGCCCTCTGTTTTTATTCCTTGAACTTTTCACGTTTAAACACTCGTTATGTAAATGGAACCCAAGCGGCACTGATGTTTCTCTATTTCTCCTCCATTGACCGGTACGAATGTATGTATCGTCTGTGTGCGTTTTTAGCGGTACCTTTTCGTACTTTCTTTCGAGAATAAATGCTGGATAAACTTGCAAGATACTCAATCATAATTGTAATATGTAATCGAAATTTAGGGAATTACAAACGCCTGCTTAAATTGTCTTTTCTATTTTCTAGACATATGTACAAGCTCCGTTTCTTTACTGTAGATCCAAACGATGTGCTTAAATGGAAAAAATATACTCAATTTCATTTTGTCTTCTTTAAACTGTCCCAAAATTGTTCCATCAACCCTACGTTTACAACACATACGCTTGTCTTCTCGATCAATTTACGAATCCTTTGCCGATTATCTTTCTTCATCTTTCAACGGCAGGGGAGGGAGGGGGGGGGGTACATCCTCTCCAGTCCCGAGATGCTTTTAGTATTGAACTTCGCAGACCACTTTCAAATATTTCTCTGGGGCCTAGAAGCGGCCTCGCATACGCACAAACATTGCGGGTTGTCACCGCAGATTTTTGGCGTTGGCAAAGGGAAAAATATAGCAAATGTGTAAAATATACGAAGAAAATCTATTGTTTTAAGGTAAAATTCCGTTTGTTACACAATAAAAGTACGACAGGTTTATGGTGGAGAGAGAACGTACTTTCAAAAAGCTTATAAAGATAAACAGACAGCGAAGAGGTAAAGGAAAAAGAAGCAAATGAATAAAACTTATGCACAAGCCAATATCTTTATTGTTAAGTCAGTATATAAATAATGCACCAAACCAATATTGAAAAATTCATTAAATTTCAATTGATAAATAATCATAGAGCAAAAACCATTTAGTTTTTTGATAGCACCCAGTAGCTGACTAGTGATTACCTACGATTTGCATACGTGCTTCGGCAGAATTAAACTATTCAGAAAAATGTAAAAAAACGCAAAAATAAAAGAGAAAATTCTGTCCGATCTTCAGCGAAGGAAAAGTCATAGATGTATTTCCGTATGCGAACAGAAGCGTTTTATGAACAAAATAGTAAAATAGTCAAAATTCATTTATATACAATTATTTTGTTTTAGGGTGTATATATATTTTAAGCATGTTTTAATAGCAACTATATTGGCTTTTATTGGCTCGCTATCTCAGAGTGGACCCCCGCATCGCAAGGGATGGGGGGCGGCGACGTTTCTTCTAGCAGCCCAACGCTGCCCAGTAGTAGTGGTGGATCTCCACCAATGGACCGCATTTTTCACATTGTGCTTCCTGGTCAAACTATATATCTTCGGGGCCCAGCATCGCATGAAACGCTTGCCTGGTTCGACTTACTTGAAAAAACACACACAACTTACCTAGATAAGAAGCTTTTAAGGTACGTTTAGTAATAAGGTAAGAAACTTGCGATGTATGTAACGAATATAAAATGACATTATTGATTTTACGCTTTTGATCAGCGGGCTGTGACTAGATGATTTTTTGGACTTGGCTAAAATTATGAGGGATAATTTAACACTGAAACGGCATATTGATCTGGAAGAAATAATAATGTTATCTCCTTCAATTACGTCATCTGTTTGTTGGTAGCGAGCAATACCTGAATACGGAAAACGTGCCGCTAGCCGTTGAGAAATGTGTAAACTTCGTTTCGGCACATGGCTCGGATCTGATAGGAGTTTATCGTCTGCCTGGGTCTCAAGTAAAAATCGAACGACTCGTCGAAGCACTCAAACGAAGTTCGTATTAAATCCCGATATTAAACAAGCATTCTAAACATGTGTTTAATATATAATTTAATAATTCAGTAACGATATTAATACTTGCATCGCTGCTGTGCTTCAAATGCCCACTCTTGTGTTAGAGTTTCAAGATTTAGAAAAATAAGAGAACGTAAATTTATTTGTGATTTTTTTCCTATTTTTTGAAGAGTCCTAAACATTATTATTCACAGGATCACATGAATACAATTAAGAATTTTTAATTTCGTTTGAGATTTTTGCAAAAATTATCTATCTCACCTTTACGCCAATTACCACTCGAATGCGTTCAGGCTAGAAAAAGGGGTGAATATATCGTGCACCTTCATCCAACTATCTTTATGCAAATGTCTAAAATAGCCGGACCAAATAATTTACTGTCAGGAGTTACCAGGTTAAAGATATTGCTTAAGTTTATTTGGAACTATTAACTTTCTCTTTCTCTGTTGTTTTCTTTACGTATGTCAGACGCATGGGACGTTCACTTAGTACCGGAAGATTATTCAGCTCACGACGTTGCAAATGTCCTCCGCCGCTTTCTGCGTTCTTTTGATGACTGTCTGTTAACCCAACGCCTTTACGATTCATGGATCAAGTGTTCCAGTAAATATATTTATATATTTATTTATTTCGTTTTTTTATTTTTAAGCATTCTTCGTTTGTTTAGCATTCGGTATTATATTTGTCATATTAAAGGACGAAACTTTTCCAGTTTGATAGGAATACGTCTCGAGCGATACTGCTAATGACTCATCCCGACCATTCTTAGTTCTTTTACCTTAATCACATTAAAATATACATAGTTTTTGGTGTTACGGTACATTACCTTAGTTGTATCCCAGAATCGTTGACTTCTGCATAATAGGATCTCGATTCGGCCTTTACTTTTTCACCGTTACATCGCTTTTTCAGAGATTGAAAGCCTGGACGAGCGCCTACCGCGCCTAAAAGACATCATCTCGGAGTTGCCGACGGTAGAATGCGCCACGCTTCGTTATCTATGCTCACACCTGAAGGTATTATTGGTAAAAGAAAATGCACTACTTCACAACGTCTCCAACGTATATCTACAGAGCTGAGACATTCACCGCACCCGCCGCTATTTTTCACTTAAAGGACCGCATTAAAAAACAGGACCAATCAGGCGTGTTCATCTTGCACGCTGACGACGGTACATCATGTCATCTAAAGCGATTACCTAAAAATCATCATCGCCATAATAATGCTCCTTCTAAATTCGATCTTTTTCGAATGAACTAAAATAGATAGCTCAAAGAATTGCTTTACATGTGGTAAAAGTGTTGCTTCGAGAAATTAGGCTTATTGGATATAACGTCCGTTTACGCGAGCTACCACTTCGATTCGACAGCTAACAGGTCATTTTGGAAAAGTCCGCAGACTACTTTCCAGTAACAGTTGCTTATAAAGCGATATTGGGCAGTGCAGATTTGTTAAATGTCACTCAAGGATCCTTTACATTAAAAAATTGCAATTTCGAACTTCGAACAAAGAATAAGGTTTTAATCTTCTTTTTTAATCACAACAGATAAAGGTATTCGAAAATAGCTGACCTCCGTTCATATTTCTAACTTTCTTACCTAGGCCATGATAGCTCGTTCCTCTAGCCTAAAAATGGCAGATCAACCATGTCTGTCTCAATTATGACAAAGCACCCTGCGCACACTAATGCATAGATGTAGTACATACACTGTCGCTAAGCAAGCCTTAAAAGAAAGCAGCAGATGTGACAACCTTATCATAAAACTATTGCGTTTGACGGATAAAAGTTAACTTCATGTAAGAATAAACGAACGCCGAGAATATGGACACCACACAGACGAACTATCATTTCAAAGTAGTCATTACAAATTGTGGAGAAGAAATGATATAGGTTAGGCTGTTCGCACGAGTACGAACGTTTCATCGCAGAGTGCATTTGAAAGAAGTATCTAACGCTAATCGTGGCCAATGCAGACTCCCTGGACAATTGTATAACAAGCACATAAGCGGCGAATATTTCTAAATACTGCGGAAAACTCTATATACCATGCGAGAGTATAGTGAGAATAGAGAGAAATAAGTAGTAAGAACCCATCCTACAATTGTACACACTATACACGCTGATACAGCTGTACAAAACACGCGTCCGATACGTAGATTTGCCTCCCAAAAACATTACCTCGCTCCGGCTTCCAAGTACGTTGTATAATTCAATTTCTGAATTAAAGGCAATCGCAGACCGTCACGAGGTAAATTTAATGACCGAAATAAATCTGGCCACGATCTTTGGTCCAACTATACTCTTCAAAGAATCACCAACATCGCGGGGATATCGAGACCCTACCCAAACACCAACAACGTCTCTTGCGGAAACGAATTATAGTCTGACAATAGCGGCGGATCTACTCAACCACTTCTGTTTCCTTTTCGACGTCTCGCAAGAGGTGGGGAGACATTTTGTAACCTTATTGGCACTAATGGTTATTTTCACAGGCCATATTAATATGTGACGAACTTTCCAAATAACCATGATGTAGGTGGTGGCAAAAGAACGTGAGATTCAACGGTTAATGGCCGAACTTCGAGAAGCGAGGGTGGCTCAACGTCCAGCGGGCGATATCCTTGTCGGTGTACACATCTACAACAGGGAGTGGGGTCGTTGTCTAAATATTAAGTTAACTCCATCTATGACTGCCCTAGGGCTATGCCGTTCAGTTAGGGCGCAGCTGAAGCTCGCTGACTTAGCAAACACACTTGCCGTATTTGAGGTGATCTGTGATCAGCAACTCGAGAGACCACTGCACCATTCAGAGGTATCATCAATTTATTCGTTCACAACGTTTCAAAGATGGGTGTTGAATCATCTACAACCATACTTAAGCACCAGTGATAATAATCATATTATTATCCTATTACATAATTACCCTTATTCAGTTCTTGTTTCAGTGTATTAACTAATAACGCATACCTTAAGCGATTACTGTATACAGTACACTTTTATCCTGTTTCTGCGAAATTGCAGTCCGTCTTCCGCGCGGTCCTTCGGTGGACTGACTGGGATACGGAGTTCGCAAAAGGAAACTACCTTCTGGTAAAAAGAAATTATATTTACGACGATGTCATTAATTTCCGAAACAACGTCAAACAACCGCTGGCCAACGCATCGGAGGTAAACTAATGCAAGGTTATACAGAGATACGTTTAGCGTCTAAATAACAACAGCATAGATATTCACAAAAGAAAATACTGTTTGAGATTTGCTCGTTTTATTCTTATGATATAGGGAATTCATTAAGTAGTGTTTTAACATACGCAATCAAGCTATTTTTTAACGGCATTTGCTTTTTATTGCATGCCGACCTGCTTTTGATTATTCTACTTAGGCTCAAGTAACCAATCCTTGAAGTTTTCCTGTTGTTTGGTGATATGCAATGTACAACGAAATTCGTAATCTTACGGCCACCTGTACATATCCCTACAATAGTATACTTTGCAGGTTATTTTTTAAAAACAAGCCAATTGAAACACTCATGGGCCTTTTAATGTTTAGAAGGACATTGCAGTTACAATATTAGTTAAATGCTGTGTTAAATGAGTTGTCAGAAAGTAATTACTTGCCTATTACTGGAATACATTAACAGGTGCCGTTTGCGGAAGCAAGTTCTAAGAAGTTCAATAAAGTTTCTATGGAGTTTGCACGTGCGGCCCTGCAGATCGTCAAGGAGAGAAAGGATAGCAAGGACAAAAGCCTTAAAGAAAAAAGAATTCTTAAGGTAAAGCGAAACTGTCATAAATTACAGCATTATTGAATCAAGGGGCGCGCGTCATTTTGTGTTGCATTGAAACTTTGTTTTGCATCGTTAGCCTCCTATTAACGCGTCGTATGAAATTTCTTATGAATTGACTAATAATAATTATAATTTATAATGAAACATTAGCTACGATTTCCTAACTACTCGTTTGCAAACCTCTGATCGGATAGCAGCTTGGTTGAAAAAAAAACATGTTTTGGCATACATCGTTTCAACTTATCAACACAGATACCGCATCTGATGGTGACTGATTTTAGTGCAGATATAAGAAAAGTATTTCACTTGAATTGGCGCATCTTGCGCCTGTAAGCGATGTAAGTTAGGAATAGAAGTAGATGTTTGGTAGCAGATATCTTGAATGTTTAAAAAGACAACGCGTACTCGGCTTCTTATGGAGTTCACGACCATGGTGATAGTAGCATTAGAGATATCTGAAAACATAAAGGGCGGGTCGTAGGTCAATATAGCACGCCACATGGGCTAAAGCGACCGACGCTTCTGAAAAGTCAAGTTCAAACGCTAGCAGCAAAGGGAATGCAGTTCGTCGGGTTAGTGCCTATAATAATACAAAACATGTCGGAAGCAGCTATCCACAATAAGTTATTCAAGCAACATATAAGGTCTAACATCTCGATTCAACATTTGAATGGTCCGACAATTTCAGGAGTGGCTTGCAGAGAACATCGAAGTCTACGTCGGCGCTGAGCCCAACCGAAAAGCGCCCACAAAATTTTGTCTCTCTTTTCTCGTTAAAAATGAGCAAGTCCGGAGGTAAGTAGCCGAGGTAAAACAATGCGCTGTGTAGCGAATTCGTCTAAAGAAGCATGATATGGATGCACCGTTAAATTATAACGTTACGGATATAGGTGGCTTCGATCATTCCTCTGGGTTAAGTTAGTTTTTCAACAATAAAAATATTTATCCAAGTTCACAAATTTAATATTTACTCTTTTACTGTTCAGAAAGCGCGACCGCCCATTTCTCTGCCATACGATGGCGCTCCAGTCGCAAAGCGCACTAACGTCATGGCTTTCCTCCATTTTGTGCGCACAGCATACATCCCTTATCGCTCCAGACGAAGAAGCACCTGACTTACTATTACTGTAAATGTGATGTCACTAGTATTATTATTCGGAATCTTAATGTTAGTGGTAGCCGCCAACTATTACGCCTTATAGGGATGATAATCTTGTACCCTTTAGCTGACATACTTGTTGAATGGGTATCCGCTGCTTTCCAAATTCACCCTATTGTGTACATACATTCGCGTCGAAATCGCAGTCCATTTATCACAGACGTCTACTAAATAGCTTATAAATAAATGTTGCACTAGAAATAACATCAATGATTCGTTAGTACTAAGAGTCGCGATACGGTTGCGATCAAGTCACTCGGCGAAGAGGAACTTCATGAGGAGTTTTATTAGAAATTAACTTAACATTAACGTATTAGCATAATTCTGTAGAAAGTTGTAACCAGTAACAAACAACAATTTATGGCATAACACCGTGGCCAACCTGCGCGAAGATCCCAATGACGTATATTAAAAATTATCATACCACTACAAACTCTATGACATTTAATCTATTTGTCGTTCAAGTAAGCGTATATTTCCCAACGGTCATCACAAAAATCGAGTTGTCATGAAGATGCTGAGACTTGATACGTTGCTTTGTCGCGATATTACTGTTAGTTACGTATACAGTATTCTTCTTGTATATTGGAATCGGTTGTTACAGTTGAATCGATTATACTCAACAACGCAGAAATTGTACATGCAGTGAGCTCTAGACTACTCGGAATGGAGGAGGTTTCTGTTGTTCTTTTCACATCATGTATAGGTGCAGCATCTCCTCATTGATAATTTGAGCGAAACGGCAATATATAATTTAAGAGAAATTTACAACTTTTCCTTTTGTTCAATTTAAGAGTCCCGAATTTGTACTGGCGAAAGAGACAGAAGTTCAGTTCTAGCGGAAACGATTTTCTTTCTCAAGATAACATTCAAACTTTTGATCTGCTGCATACGTTAGATAGCACTCGCGTTATTCAATAACAAGGTGCTTGAAAATAAAGAATGAGATTGAAACACATTGTTGAATTTCGACATACAACGAAAATACGTAACATGCACACAAGTTTAACACCTGCAGGCAACCTTTTGCAGTAACATGAGACTCCGATGGCATGGATACATCGAATGAGCGGCCATATGTCAGGCCCTTTTATATTCATTACCTATGAATAATGAACTTTATGTTCAAATCAGTGTTAGTTATAACGTAGATATGATGATAGAGCTTACGTTTTACAGAATTGACCAAATTATACACCTGCACAGCAGGAAGCCATTTAACATACTCGTGCGCGCGGTCGTTTATGCTTGGCAAAGATATATAGAAAACATGTACACGTTATGAATGAAGCATTATAATAAACCATGTGTAATATACGGTACCATTTCAATTGCAATGCGCTTAGTATATATATATATATATATATATATATACATATTGGATACAATGCAATCTATATTTATGATCGTTTAAAAAATAAACTTTATAATGCTGTACGTCTACGTAGGTTTTCTAACTTGCAAAATAGGTTACAATAAGTCATAGGTTCATTGAGAGGCCGCCGTGATCGCTTAGTGGGTATTTGCCTGCTGATCTTAGGAACATGTTGTGTCTAGGTGGATCTAGATCCAAACCCAGACATACGCAAATTTCGATTTGTACTGCGGTTAGCTGTCTAATGGAATGCTTAACGGTAATATGGGACGTAAATCTTGAAACATAGACGTGTATGAATCCCTAATAAGCTCAATCAGACCCACTCGGCGTAAATCTTTTAAAGGCACCTGATGTCATATTCAACACTTGACTCCGAAAGTTTACTTGAGTTGTTAAAGCAGTTGAAGTATTATATAAAATGACAACAATTTCACGCTATATTTAAAACTGTGTTGTTAACCCATCGTATTGCATCATTAGTGTCTATGTTTCTAACTTTACAAAAGTATACGCATTGTATGTCGAACCATCATTTTGGATAGTCTATGATTTTTTGCGTAGTATTTATATCTTTAATGTACTTATATATAGGCCTTCGGCTTCGACCGACGTATTAACTGTGCCCGCTACGTTCCCGAAAACGTCAGCCTCTGAAGGATAGGCGTCCATCAAATCAAATAAACTTCGGGGTGTTTTTGTATGTGCACATGACTATGAAAATACACCAGAAGGCTTTTGGGTTTTCTATTTTTGTTTCCTTGTATTTTTTCCTAATTTCCTTGTATTAACGTTATATGTTTAATTAGTTGATTAAATTTTTCCTAAGTAAGATCAATGATCCAAGTTGTTGTAAAAAGCGCAGTCGAATAATGTTCATATGAAAAATCACTGCGAACCTCTTGACTAATACGCGGTGTCTTTTTTTTGGGCAGACGAATTTAACATCCTGCGCTTATAGAAGCTTGTGTTTACCAGAATCTTCGTTCGCTTTAGCATACTTTTGGCAGTGTATGCACTTTGCTTGAAAAAACAAATCTCCAGAAAAATTTGCCAGGTCACAACGAAATGTCTCTGCTTTTCACATCTTCTCAAATAGCCTTAAAAGCATTAAGATGAGTTTCGAGACATTAACGCGAACAATTCGGCCTGCCGCGGAAGCCCTGTGCTCTGAAGTGGTAAACTGTGCTTTGACAGGCATCAACCGGTAAACTTTTCTGTCTAACTTGAACATCCGTACAACCGTTGACCAGTGAGAACTTGGTTTTTAATGTGCTAATATTGAATTGGTGCAAGAATGGCGCTCCAACGTTGACACTCATTCACATCACAATCAGATGGTGCCGAAACGACGTGGGGCTAGGATCTGGTTGGCGCAAACATGTAATTTTCCGTTTTCGAAGGCACTGGGCGTTAAAAAATCGGTACTTCATCCCTAATACCCGTTTTTTTGCCAACATTTTTGTGAGGCCGAGAGCTATACCTCTGTAGGATGTGGGAACTTCCGGTAAGTAGTTTCAGACTAAGAAAACGATATCGTATCAAAATCACTTTCTCTGCTACGATGAAGGTAGCAACCTGGCCAAATTTCGCCGTCCATTACACGCTGGCCAGAAACGTTTCTACTGAATTATAGCTCCGCTTTGACTGGCATATGTTTCTTCGCGAGTCTCACCGAAAATTGCTGGAGGTACACTTGCTTTTAAATTTTTGCCACACGTCAGTCTCTACCGGCGTTAGACGTTCCATTTTTTACCAGCCAGCTTTGCCGGTCCATCTATAGCCAATGGTCAAGAATTGTACCCTGCTAACCTGGCAGTCATATTTGTGTCCTATAAAAAAAAAAACAAATCACTTTCTCATAGTGGAAACATTTTATAAATTGCAAGGTAGAAACTACTTCGCAAAAGGATCTTTGTATGTATGCAAATGCGATATCTGAATATGAAGATAATTTAACAGTTCGTTTATCCCAACAGGCATGCGTTCATCCGCCGATCTTGGCTTTATATTTTTAAAGCAAAACAGCAGAGTCGTTATAGAGCGAAACAGTGCTTTATTTTAAAAACGTAAACAAAAATTAGCTATTATCCGGTATCTTCGCGCTAAATCAAAAGCTCTCTTTTTTTTTACTTAGAGTCAACGTTCTACCTTATTGGCAGTTTTTGTGCGGTTTTCAAAAAATGTGGGGAAGGTTTTCATAGGGCAAACCCTGAATAGGTTTTCGATTTAAAGGACTCAAGAGGCCATTTTCGATATATCTAGATTTTTTTAAATTAAAAATTAAGGAAACCGAAAGGTGTCAATTGGGTCATCTAAATAAGCTTTATCATTTTTTTGAGACTTCCTGGGTATTTTTGCATTTTTTTAGCTGTTTGCTCTTTTCAGGTCTTTATATTTTTCGTATTTTTGGCCTTCTACAAAGCCAAAATCTAACTTCATTGGACTTCGTTGCATGTAGCCTATTTCAGCGATACTCTAACGAGCTTATATCTAACAATATCGCGTAAAATACAGTTAACATTAAAGCGTTATTTGCGGATTGAAGAACCAGTATTTTTGAATGGTCTTATACCTTCAAATTCATTAATATAGTGAATGATGATACTGTACACATATGCTTGGTAAATCTGACTGCTAAGAAAGACACTTCTAAAACATGTAGAAAATTTCGTTGGATTATTTCTTTTTATTCGGATACATCCAAGAAGCATAAGCGTAAATTTCAATTCAGGTGCATATATATACGTGCTCCGTCCTTTTCTTCATATGGTGTACAGCACGCAGCCTGAGATTTCTCAGTTAATTTCTTTTACATTAAACATTTTATGAAAAGGATAAGATCAGATCACGTCATAATCATATTGAAGGATGATGTGTTTCTACACTTCAATAACTTTGTCTGGCACCCAAGTAGACAAGATTGGGCTGTCTTGTTGCCTTCTATTTTATAAAGGACAACGAAGGAAAGTCGTATCAAGATTCGGAGAACTACCCTTATTGTTAATTGACACAACGTACTTCATTAGTTCATGAAGCGTAACCGCAGTAGTAAAAACCTGCCTGATATACCTGGTTCTTTCGTACGTTCATCATATATTTTGCTGTGAATAAAATCTCTATAATAGATCGAATAGAAGGCTTTGACTAATAACAATGACGTTTAATCCATCATCGTATTGTGTCATTTCTATCAATAGAAAATTGCCTTGCTTCTCCACCGCAAGATGGCGCTAGAAACAACAATTCGCAGACCATTATTTGAATTGCGTTTGCATGTTCTTGGTCCGCTCAAATGCTCCTCTGTATGTTCGCTAAATAACAGAACTCGAGTTGGTAAATAGTTAGCAGACGAAGTGAAAGTTTCGAACGTCCTTTCAAGACCCATGTTAATTAAGGCTAACTTTTTTTTAATGAGAACCTACGGCGCAAGAACGAACCAATTTGTGATGCGCGTTCTGTGAAGTTTGTTTTTCTAAACGTAAAAAGTGTTGTTGTAATTTTCCTCCTAAGACAATGTAAGTCTGCGCGACCTGCTTAAAATATCTAATATCGACGTTCGAAAAGCAGTTTGTGTTGTTGAAAATATAGGGGAAGTATGTCTGCCAAAAAAAGCGAAGCTTTAACGGGTCACATTTACGTACGAGAAGTTTGCCCGAATGACGATGATTGCGCGTTTCGAAAGCCACTAGATTTCTGCAATTACTGCATCTCCATATCAGTTGGAGTCGATTACAGCATCTATCTAGTACCTGCCACACTCAGGAAGACCAACATAAATTATAATTTGGCAAAATAGAAACGAGATTGTGGAGCGCGGTTGCAGGTCTGCATTCGTGTGACCACTGATCAGCCATCACGTATAAGCAAGAATAGAAGACACAAGAGTAGAATAAGTACTGCTCATTATTTTTATGCAGTTGTTGGGTAAATCCAGTTCAGTGAAAAGAAATAAAAATTTGTGATAAGTACTTAGCTAACTCTGCGCGATACAATGGTGTTGATCTCAAATGCTAGAAAAATAGTCACACATCTTAGATATGTGCCAGATTTAAGTAGATATACTGGAACGAAAGTAATCAAGCTTAAATTATGTAACAGGTAGTTTGTTCTTTTATTCTGTATTGGAAGAAAAAAGTCTTTTGCGTGGATTTAAGCATCATTGAGATTCACCATTGCAAAAAAAATGTTGATAGTGTATTATGCTCCAAAATGTTTACATAGCTTCTCTTTCATATATAGAATATTTCGGAAACAAATGTTTTAGAGTGTTTTAAAGATAATTATAATTACTAAAATAACTAAACAACGTTTAAAGATCAGATTGATGCCCACGTATTCGCTATACATTTTTCACCAATGCGAACTCCAACCAAAGCTTTTTTTTTTTTAATATACAGGCAGCTTAGTAATAAATATCGATGTCGTTCGATTAGTTTTTTATCAAGGTTTATAGGCTTGATAGTTTTAAGAGAATCCATTATAGGTTATTCTTTTTAAGTCATCAGAGCCACATACCAAAAAGGTTACATGTTTTATAGAAATATTATACTCCTGGAAACAGCTTCTATAAAGCTGTTTCCTAATTTTCAGAAATGAAGTAAGCTTGCATCAAAAAAAAGTTGTGAAGAAATGTATGAAGATTATTGTGAGACCAACTCAATGTCCGAACGTCTCCTAGTTTTTGTATTTGTTTTCTTGAATGCATCATTATTTTGGTACCTCGAACACTTATAAAATAGTATAGGAAGTTGATTCCAAACGCACTGGTGTATTATCCAATAAATTCGCAAAAAGATTAACAAAAAAAATTGTGCCTTTACGATGCCTAGGTTTGCAAAAATTTCTTCCTTTAGTAAAGAAAGAGAAAAGTGCAATATTAAATATTTTAAAAACCATACAAATCATAAATTGATTTTTATAGCATCATCACTCAGCGCCGAGAGATTATCGTGAATATAATAGTATTGCTTGCTTGGCACAGAAAATCGACATATTTTGTCGAAGTCTCAATTAAACAACATAGGACGAACTATGTGTGTCTTAACATTACCTTTTTGCTGGCATCGGTTTTTATTGGATTATGGATGGACTACGAGGTACCCTAGATGTTTTATGATTTCCTGAACGCTGTGGTTTGCTGAAAGCAGCGATCCAATCTAATAAGAGAAGTCTGCGGAGAGTAAAGGACACCAACGGAGTAGCGGCTTGTAGACTTGTGGTCGTGTCTATAGAGCGCATCTCCATGATACAGCAGTGGCTCACGTGTTTGCCTGCTACATTTAAGAACACATGGTGGTCTAGGAATGAACCTGGGCATAGACACTTTTCGTTCCGTGGTAGAAACCAGCCTCACGTAGTAGAACTGGACGTAAAACTTAAAACATTTGAATTATCACAGTGCGCCAATATCTCATGGGCGAATGTGTGTTGGGTGACTAAACGAAGCAGGGCGCATCGATCAATGCGTTTCAATCTGTAAGAGGACGTGCTGGGTGCGATTTTGTATATCTTAAAGTACGGAAGTGAGTTTCCTAGGCATATGGCTCCTAGTACAAAACTTTCTCGATGAGAAGAGTTTACTTATCAATAATGATTAAAGTCATTTTTAAGCTTGTTTTTCCCACAAATCTTCAGGATAGACCGTAACCTAAATTATAGCTGTTTCTTATTAATCATTTTTAAGACTTTATCCCCAACAAGAACATATATTTGAACGCTATCCGTTGCATATGCTGTAAGCGCCGCTCCTGACGAATATGTTTATTCAATAAAACCACCATTTGCCAGAATCACAGCTTCAAACTGAGACTCAGGCTGCTCACAGGCTTGTTCCTAAGATTTTCTTTTAGAAGTATGCAAACACTTTCTTGATAGCGCGAATGAGTAAATCAGCGCTGTCATATCGAGATTAGTTAAACTTACACTTAATAACGCACCATACATAGTGTTTTTTTAATGGACGAAGTAGGTAATAAGCAAATATGTAAACAAGACAAAGATTGTTTTTGTGGCTTAGATTTACGTCGATAAAAAAACTTTGTTTATCAGAGACAACTTGTTGCTTCATCTTCGAGAGACCAGAGAAACGACACCAACTAAGTCTGTTGACTTTATATTTTTTGGCATTCGTAAAACCATAAGGGAGCAATAGAATACGATCTCAGTTTAGTCGATGCGCTTTGTATATATATATTACTAGATGTTTAGGAGTATTGCTTGTGCTGCGATGGCTTCGCAGGTTAAAAGAGAATGCTTGAATACGATGTCCGGAAAAGCATTGGTTCGAATGTACCGATGCGTCTACATGCCTAACGTGCGCTAATAAAAAAAAAGTAGCTAAAGAAGCATGTCGACCGTTTTATGTCATATAGGTTACCTGTCGCTACTCACGGATATATGATGATGAATTGCAGCTTTAAATTTTCTAAATTACTTGCGTACCAATCACGAACGGTCCGAAGCTGTTTTACCGTTTTAATGAATATCCAAACTGCGTATATAGATTATGTAATATATATAAGATTGAGACAAAAGTTTTTTGATAGTTGGAAATATTCCGCCTCGTATCTGTTCAAGTAGTGTGAAACACGTAAAGGATTCCAATATAATGTAAACTTAAATGACACTTTTATAACAAGAGCGCCCTAATACCGTTTCTATATTCCAATAGGTATACTACAGGGTACAACACTCCAGTGATACAAAACTGAAAATGCAATTGATCAGCCTTCAACCCTTTTATAAAACTCACCAATAATTCCTCATTGCACCTTGTGAATATATCAGATGTCTTAGTGCATCTTTGTAGCCGAACAATTTTGCTTCTTTTAGGTGAGATGCTAATGGGTCTATGGACCAGACGTAGTCGTAGGGTTCCCGTTTATCGTAAGCATACATATGGTACATATGGGTACGCTATGTGACCATACGTATGCATATGCGACACGTATAGTAAAGTTTGAAATAAAAAAAGCAGCGACCACTACCGACACATTCTGTATTCCTTTCCTAATGGCATCCGAACAATAACAGACGCTTAAAGTTATTGTTGTTATAATTAAACTTAAATTTTCGATGGCGAACTGCTAAGGTTAAATATTTACTATTTTAAGAAAGGATGTCGAATTGATTGCTGATGGTGGGCTTCGTGTTAAAGCTACGAAAGCCTAGGCGCATTGTATATGACAAAGGTCAGGTGTCACTCTACGATTACCACACAGAGCCCGTGCCTACTGTTTTTCCCGTGTATTCTATTGAATATAAACGCGAACAGAAACACTAAATTGAAGAGCACCTACTCCGTGTTATTATTAGTTTTGTACGCATTTTATTTCGATATGCTTCTGAGTGACGATAAACAGAGGAGGACCTAACAAAGTGAAAATTGGCAAAAACTGACAAAGTCTTTGGACATACATAATCGTCAAGAGAACAAAAATCAATACGTTAGAAGTCGTGGTTGTAGCGTAAACACTATTGTCATAGCACTATAACAGTAATAAAGAAATGTAAAAAAATTGCACTAAGGTGACCCCGTTTTCTCAGCAAAATCCATCCTCTATCAGAAAAGGTTGCGTATCAGTTCTATTTTAACAGATGTAAAACGAGGATTTCCTGTATGTCAGGGGACTCCTGCGTCACCTTCAAATATACACACATGTTACCCACGGGTATCGCAGAAGACCTTTGCTGAATTTTCAATATATGACGCGTGGTTCAATAGGCTGTATATGGCTGTTTTCTCAGTAAATTTAAAAAAAAAAAGAAAGAAGAATCTCGATTTCAGGGAAGTTTTCATCCTAGCTCTGAAAACATGGCATTTTTGACTATTTATAATCGGGACCTTGGTGTCAAAGTCGTTTTAAATGAGGGTGCGAAATCAGGTGATTGTGATGGGTTCAGCGAACATCCAAATTGTAGAGGGTCTGTGCCTAAGCTTCGTCCTCCACAAGGACCATATAGCTATCGTTAGGAAGACGCTGAGTCGCCTTCTGTGCAGAACAGTTACTTTTTTTTCAGCTACGCACAGTAGATGTGTTTGTATGGCTTCAAGAATAGAAAATAGTAAACGATATTTTTGTTAGTCCCCCTATCACATAATTACTGACTATCTTCTAGTAGAATTGAAAATTTGGACGCGTCGGGGAAAGCTTACGCCATTTTGTTACTCAGCAGTGCTAATTCGTTTGACTGTAAAATGGAACATTGCACTTAGTGTAAACCAAAGAGGCCTATTATGAATTTGTCCGAATTTTTTTTTTAATTTATAGATAAAATCGTTTTTGGTGTTACTTTCGAATGCTTCACTTACAATTAATAACAAGCCAATAGGCAACTGCCATCGGTAAAGACTTGCTGGTGACGGTACAATGCAAATAGACGAAAACACCACAAAACTGTAGATACACTGAGATCTCGAAGAGGTATTATCGTTCTTTCTACTTAGGTTGCTTTAAAGCGATATATCTCAGGTAATATAGGTCGCGACGGTTACAAGCCATAACAAAGTAGAATGGTGGACCTAGTGAATGAAAGGGGCGTCGTCTGTCACCAAAACAGTGAAATATTACTTATTTTTTAACTACCTACCAAAACTATAGGAGAATTTGAACGGGAAATTTAATTGTATCCACCGTAAAATCCGGATCTTGTACCATCAGATTATCATCTCTCTCGGCCTATGTAGAGTTTCCTGAATGGTGTTCAGTTTCAATGGAGAGGAATAAAAATTATTTTTCACTATAATTTCGCTCTATATAGAAGTTTGACAGTTATGGATGGGATTATGTTGTTGCCAGAAAAATGGCAAAACGTCATCAGTCAAAATTAGCCTGCATAGTTTAATAATATTGTTTTAAGAGGTAAAAATATATTTACCTTAAGTTCAATGCCTTTTTGACTACTCAGTATATATTAATACGAAACTAGTATAGATCCTGAAACAAAAATAATTGAAATTAATTAAATATATTTAAGTTGAAGTATATTAACAAGGTTCAATTTATTCTCAGAGACATGAGTATGTCACCAATGGATGGCCGTATAAATATAACTAGTCCAAATTCAGGTGAGTTTATCTCAAAGCCGACCTGTATATATAATGGAGGAAAATAACGGAACTAAGTCCTATGCGTTTTCCTAGTAGAACTTAAGAAGCGAAAAGTCGATCATGTGCCCTCTCCTAAGAAATAGTGTAATGAAACTAGAGAGATACGAACTAAAAAGCAGCAGTGTTATGCAGTATTATTTGTTACTTAAAGTTTATCCGCGTATCCCGCGCCCGTTCCTGTGGTAGGAATGGTAAAACGGATATTGCTAGCTGTGTAATGAGGAGATACTACAAGAGATACAACTTGAAATATATGTACTCCGAAGGTGAAGGGTTTTCTATGAAAGTCCCTAATATCCAATATCCATAATTTGACAGCTGGCTGCGTGCAGTGCGATGTGGATCAGCCAGCCAAAGCTAGTGACCACTCAGCCGACCCAAGTGGCCACGTAACGACGGAAAATCATCGAAGCAGCTTAAAAGGAAGCATGATTGATGTTGTAAATATTCCCCTCGCGGTAGCAAGATCCGATAAATACGTCTTTCTCAAGAACCCTTCTACAATAGTTAATAGAAGCGGCCTAGGCGACCTGAGTTCTCACGCAGCTAGTCGAAGTGAAATCAACGTGACCACTGCTGCTGTTATTGACAGCGTATGTGGCGGTGCAAGCACGAACAACCTTGTGGAAAATCCAAGTTTTCATCTAGTCACAGATAAACATTTAACAAAGTCAAACTCTGGCAGCATAGTAGGCTGCCTCAGTAATGATCCAGCACGACAGAGAACAATTGCTTGTAATCAAGTGTGTAAATCGGACATTAATCGTGAAAATGATCCCGGCATCGGAGCTTGTGACTACATAGGAAATCAAGAGCGACCGTCATTTTATGCTGATGGAGCCAAATACTGGGAAGGGATCGAGCCAACTATCGAGGGGATGCTTGGGGGATTCGCTGAGATTTCCGACATTGACGTGGGTGCCAGTAAACGTTTTCTGAGAGAATTTTGTGAGGTAAGGATACAACTCTAGTGAAGTAATTAAATAGAAATAAAACACGTTTTTGCCTGTCTTCTTCTATTAGTATTTCTAGTAGTAAAAGAAAAGTAGAAAAGGTAACTTTTATAACTGCTAAATTTAGAATTTACTAGTGCTTACCCGAGTGACCTAACAGGTGATTAATAGGAAACAATTAGTACATAACTAAATTATTTTAAATAGAGTTTCCGCAGAGCGTTCATGGTTTCCTAGGCTTAAGCAAGTTTTGCACCAAGTATCTCACGAATACTCGGATTGATCAACCGGTACGTGTAGTGACGAAAAATGTTTAAATAGACCGAGGTTTCTATGTATTTCAGTAAATAATCTTTCAAAATTTCACCTGCGGGAATCCTGTGTGAATATGCTGGATCAGTTGCTCTAAATATAAAACATCTGTTCACTTTATTCGTTGTTTCACTTTATTTATTTTCAGAGAAAACAAAATGCAACTGGAACAGTTCGGGCGTTGGACTGTGGAGCAGGAATTGGTCGCGTCACGAAAATGATGCTTTCGCATATCTTTACTGAGGTTTGTAAAAGCCTCACGCATTTGGCAGGCGCCCAGTTGCCAGCATGTATTAATCAGTCAATCAACTATTTGTTGTTTTGTGACGATATTAATTAATTGGTGCACTTTAACCATTGTGTTTTTAAATTCTAGGTAGACATGCTGGAACAGAATCAGCAGTTCCTTGATAAGGCTGACGATTACCTTGGAGATATCAGGCATAAGGTAAACCATTGCTTCGATCCATCTACACACACTGACCTGATTTTCATGTATTTCCCTTTACTTTCGAACAATGATAGGTCTTACAGGCTATATCAGCTAAATAGATGCACAACCGCTTTAAAGCATAAAATTTGAAAGAAACAAGGTATTTCTATTCAAAAAGCAGTACGCTGCAAATACGAAAAAGATTCTTGTAGAAAATGCAGCAATTAGATTTGTGTAGCCGTGTGTTCGTTTGAGCGAACAGAGCCATTACTAAAGTGAAATTATACATATAGTAATGATAGAAGTATTAAGCTGGGCCAGTTTAAAAAGAATTAGTAAACAGCAAATAAATTACCTGTTTTTCACCTCTGATAATATGGACTATTACTGGGCGTTTGCGTATTTTTTAAGGTGGGCCGAAAGATTTGCGCAGGTCTCCAATCCTTCATACCCGACCCAGAACGGCGGTACGATGTCATATGGGTGCAATGGGTCTGTATACATTAATAAAAGGTGATCTTTGTTGCCAGAAAAACTTCAGAACGTATTAAAAAAATGCTACTACCACATGCAGTATATACATCTCATGTTTAATATAATAAGTAATTAAATTTGTGCATCAGGCCCCGAACGAAATATGTGATGGATAATAATAATAGTGATTATTATTATTACTATTAACCAAAGGTATTGAGGGTATTGCTGAAATGATAACCAGCTAAGTACATTTGTAAGATCACGCCATTTCTAATAAGTAAACTTTAGTTCAATGTACTTATGATACTATACCTTATAAAAGGACACTACTATGAAACAGTGTGAAGTGGAGATCAGAACGCAACAACAAGAGGTTCCTGCCCACTACCAGCAAAGATTGTATTTGCCCTTGGTTTCCTACCCTTTTTTCTTAAATACATCGGAAATAAGTATGCAATACTGTAGAGTAACCTGAATCAGTGAATTTCAGTCGATGGACTAAAATGCATTTAAAAAAAATATTTTTTATAGGTGACTGGGCATTTAACGGATACTGATTTTGTCGAATTTCTAAAAAAGGCTGCCAATGGACTACGTGAAAATGGTATGTAGTGTACATCGTTACGTATCACTCCGGCGAATTGAACTTTGTTCAGTGTTTGATAAAAGAAATATTTCAAATGAGCAATTCGTGCCACGGCTACAAAGTTTCTCACATTGAGTGTAATAGAAATTGATTAACATAGGCTCTTAAAAGAGGCCTCAATTTTTGAATAGCCATAGGTGTCCACTAACTACCGAGAGAATAATTATTGGGTTGTCTATTGATGTGTACTGAATACTTATTTACCTTTACGTCACAGGTTTAGTTTGTATCAAGGACAACTTATCATCATGCTCTGTTGAAATGGATAATAAAGACTCTTCGGTAACAAGGCCCCGCTCACTGCTGCTAGAGATATTTAAAAAGGCGAGCCTCAGGGTTGTTGGTGAACGAAAGCAAATACGGTTTGTTCGTTAGCTTATTATTCCCTCAAACCAAAAAAAGTCCATTACTTTATGTTTAAAACAGAAAAACCGTGAAAAACGGTTCTTCTGCAAATGCCTTTTTGTCTCGATGTGTGCTTCTCAATCATATTTAAATTGATTTTAAATCTGTCTTGTAATTTTTGATTCTAGAATATGCTGATTTAGCTTATCATTGATAACTATTTTATTAACGTATCTATATATATTGTCTGTATTTGCTATTTCAGCTTCCCGAAAGGACTGTATGAGGTGAAAATGTTTGCCCTTAAACCCAAGAAAGTAGATTAAATAACCCAGTAGCAAAAAGCCTATAAATCATCGATGTATACATGTAATATAAGACTATGCACAAAAGCCATTAGACTTTCATCAAGCCGAAAGATGCCACTAGGAGATTTCTATTTTAAGCCAGTGTACAGCTCGAGGACAACTAATAAAGACGGATTTAAAATCAATATAATTGACCATATTCATTGCGGCAGGAGGTATAATAGCATACCGTACGAAGCCCCAATCGATGAAATTTAGATAGCAGATACATCGAAAATTTCTTACTTTTGTGCGCTAGCAAGCTACACATCTATGTTGTCATTTATGAAGCAATTGTTAATCCACGTGAATGTCACACTGTGTCTTTTGCTCGATGTGTCAAACACATCAAAATAAAACAGAAATACGTTTTCCTTTTTTTGTCATATGAGGAGGATTTTTAGCTTGCAAAACGGAATCCCTGCAATTCTGCCGAATCTCACCAAGAAGAAAGGCTGTGGAACACGTGAAATCACAAAAGGAACAAATTAAAAGGTTACAAAGATAAACCGTAATACTTCTTCTAGTAGAATGTGACGATCTACGAAAACAAACAGGCATGGCGCTACAATAGAGACCATTACGATTTAATCATACTAGCAACATAAGTTGAAGTAATATTTTTTTAATGAAATGCGTTTTTGTATGCTGTCCGTGTTCATGTGTACTGCTTAGTCATATATTCCCCATCGTCACAACATTTTCGTTTGGGAACTTTTCTATTTAAAAGGAAATGCAGTGCGTGAAAATGCATTAAAAATCACGCGACAATATACGAACAAATAAGGTGTCTTAATAAAGGATTTTAACTGTTTCTGGACATTCTGAATTTGTTGCCTCAGTTTTATATATGTGCACCTATGCGGTTCTAGTTATACTAGTTCGGTTACTTTGCTAATGGCTGATGAGTCTTAAGCTCGAGCTATGCATTCTAGGCATTAGGTCAAAAAAGCAAAGGTATCTAAGATCAAATTAAATAACCTATTCTTCAGGAGAACTTGTCACTTTGCACATTACCGAGTGAGTTTGATCGTATTTTAGCAGAAAGTCAACGCCGGCCGAAAGTCACCAGCGAAAATACTTTATCCAAAGATTTCTGCCAATAACAAATGACACAATTACAAAGTTCGTCATGAAGACTAAGTGGTCAGCGCTAGGGTAGGTTACTGCCGCCACACCTGACTAGCAACGCTTTTGTTAGAATCGTAAAAACCGTTCTAGTCGTTATTGAAACGGTTAACATATGCAGTGGTTGCCAAAGGTTATTGAACAAGCTGGATAATAAGGGAGAATATAATTTGATAAAATATAAAATTTATTTTTCCGATAAACAATTACTACACACTCACTACAATTCTGTAAAAAACCAGATCGATAAATAGACATAAGATTGACAACTAAATTACAAAAAAAAAATAGTATGCTAAAAATATTTTTCAGGTGTCGTTCTTAACACTTAATTACTGACCTAATGACTTCACTATGATACATCTGCGTCAGTATGTTTGGCTTCTACATTCTCGCTTATCGTGATACTATACAATCTAAATTTCAAGACGAACAAAAGGATTAATGAGTATACTAAAAAGAAAATTACTACCGCGGCTGTGTGCAGTGCGACCCAAGTGTAGAAGCCTAACGGCAATATCGGACCTTAAATTGGAAACAGAGTCTTAGGTGACCTAAATTATTGAGTGAGTATTCACATTGTTGAAAATGTTTGCCCTTACCGTTAACGTAATAACTTGTCTACATCATATAGTATTAACTTCGCCGCAATACTAACTCCCGAATGTTCATTTGCCTGTTGCTTTATGACGTAAACTGTGTAGTATATTAAGCAAAAAATTAGGTGCAAGCGCAACAGAGGTGTGCTCCGTAAATGTATGCATCGAAAAAGCATTACAAACACTTTTTGAGCTACAGAAATAGTTTATTTTAAATATTCTTGCCTGTTCAATTTCCAAAAAATCTGTAGCGCGTAGTTGTCGCTTATTTGAAAAATGTACTTTTACCATTTTAGTCAATTACGTTGCGTTTTAGCGTTCAAACAAATGCTGGAAATTACGGAATAATAACAGTGGGAAGAAATAATAATAATAAGTCAACGAGAAGTGAAGTAATTCAAATTCATTTCATGTAACAACGTAGCTGTGCTAATTCGAGTAGCTCTATAAACATCGCGGATATTTCTGCGGAAGAAATAATGAGTGTACAATTTTACACATTTTTAGAAATGTTCTGTTCATTTTAAGCTTTGGCGTGAGGTACTGCGGCAGTATTTACACTGGCATAAATTTTAATTTCCTCCGGCAAGTCTTTCGAGGCAAATTCTCGTATTGCTGTTCTGATCATTCATTGTCTTACTCGCAGCTCCTTCTATCGCAAGATGGTGCCTCGGTTGGACCGTAAGTGTGTTCGTTGAAATGCATATACAGGCTGCTATAAGTCATCAGTGGTTTCGAAACTTGAAACGAGCATTGCTAGATTAAGTCTTACCGTTTATTTCCATGCGGGCTTTTACAAATGCAACGAAGCAAACGGGCAAAACCTACACAAATATATTGCTGGCATTCGCTGTAACACTTCACGAAGGCCTGGGGTTATTTGAACTATTTCCTTCTTTTTAAAAGTGGCAAACCTTCAATCGTGCAATGATACTCGACTGATCGGGTGCTATAACACTATCCAGGTTTTTTTTACAACAAAGTAGTTCGTTTCTTGAAAACATTTTTACGCTAGCCCTGAAACACTATAGGGCCTATCGGATCTACTCGAATTGAACTTTTATCGTAGGCTACTAGGAACAAGCGCGTTCACACTCCTCGACATCGATCAATCTTCGAACGATCATCTTCACAACTGCAGATCTCCACCGATGGGGGCAGATGGGGAACACAGGCGCACGACCTTGAGACTTTGGATGTCTGTAATTTTCACAGCAAGCCACCACTTCTCAAACCTGTGAATATACGCCAGAGTCGATAGAAACATCCATATCCGCTGCGCGATCCGCCACAGTGGATCCGCCACTTGGCAAGCTTAACTTATTATTGACGCTGCTTAATTCTGCCAACATCGCTATTGTCTCATTTTCGTGTGTAAGCTCCACAAAAGCTGTGAAATCAGGCAGTGACGCTGCAGTAATATGGTTCAAAAAATAATTACTACGATAACGACCTCTAGAGGAACGCCTTAAATACAAAAGGCAACACAACGCATTCCCATAGGAACCTTATCTCTCTGTATAAACATGTGCAGTTCTGATGATCGTTTCGAACTCGTCCAAAAACTTCTCCAGCATTAAATAATGTTTCCCCGCTTGACTATACGAGATCCAAATTTATCCCACGTCGCCGCGCTGCCCATAACGGGTTTGAATTAGTTTTGGACGAGGCCTGGCAAGCGACCAAGATAAAGTGCTACAAACCACAAAGAGATAAGCGAGTGAGGAAGCCGAAGGACAAGAACGCATTGCCGCAATCGAAGAGGCTTCTCGCGAAAGCAGAACTTATCGAAAAGGCTCTGCCAAAACTGGCTTTTCATGTAAAATGTGTTGTCGAATTGTAACTTAAATACTGAAAATAGGAAATCTAAGTAAAAATTGGGTTCTTTTTTGTGAATTGGATTTAGCTAGCAATGTGTGTAGTGCATTTGATGCGCAATTTCGATCAACAAAAAAAAGTACCTGAAACACAGCGTTGCCATAGCATGTTTCTATTTTTATCATCAGTTAGAAAGTATTCAGGGAAGAGAGTCGTGTTGCTTTGAAAGTTCGATGCCAATCTCTAGTAGGTTCTGACGTAAAGTAATGGCCATACTTACAATGGATTTCAGGAATCGTCTGGTACTATGATATATGTAGCAAAATGACACAATTAGTGCAACCTGCTATCTTGAGTTTTTCAAGAAATTTATGAACGGTTGGGAGACCAATCGAAAGCAACCTGGTTACTTGATGCCATTGCCAGGCCTCATCGCCTTGCCTCAGTCGTTCGCAGGGTAGAGCAAAAGTTTGTCTAACATTGGCTTTAACCTGTTTACTCTATCGATATAGGTCCGTCTGATATCGGAATTTTTCCTGCTTTGAAAAGGGCTGTTGGTAGAAAAATACACGCCAGTATTTATTTACTTTGAGAAGGCATACATAGAGATGCTACACATGGTAATGGTGGGTACATAGACAAGTGAGTAAAAAGTAAAGGTGGGTATCTGTCACATATTGAAAATCAAATGACGCTTATGAGTCTAACTGAGTTCAAAAGTAATGCAGTTTTAAGTTCGATATATATATATATATATATATATATATATATATATATATATAGATCTCCAATTTAAATGAGAAGAAGTTGAAAATATGGGCTAAGAAATGCCAACGACTCCCGAGGGAATCGAAGCGGTTATCGGACCAGGTCGTGAGGCAGGTGCGTAGATATCTACAGGAAGCGGCCTAGGCTTAATTCGATTTGAAGATCAGTTAAGAGGATCCGTGAAGAGGCTTTAAAGTAAAATTTTACGCTACTCTCCGACAGAAGAAGTAGGTTCGCCGGAAAAATTTCACTGTCGATGCAAGGAATCTGATGAGACGTTCAGGTGGTGCCTGTCTTACGGTCTGGGTATGAAGCACGGAGGTTTTCTTATGCAGCATTTGAAGAATGACGAGGTTAGCTACCTTCGCTAATTTCCTGACCTCAACAAGGGCCACTTCCAATGCTGAGTTCGTCCGGGTGGTTTAAGATATGTCGAAGGAGTGTGCTATTTGCTCGTGGGAGCGGCCCCAGCTTATTGTGCCAGTTCCGCATTATTTGAGCACTGACCGCCTTGGCGGCGAGAGTGTGGCTTCCGCCTTTTTAACAATGCTAGGTATTTTGTTCTGTTTCGGAAAGATTACGACATGCGCTTTTACATGCAGTGGAAGCTTTGGAGTTTTCTAACTGGCATCAGAGTCATCTAAGTCCGCAGAAAATCGTTCGTCGTCTAATGGCACAGAACTCTCCAAGTAGAGGAATTTGGGTCGGTACACATGCACACGTACACGAGTATGACGTATATTATCTCGCTGGAGAAGGCCGCTGAAGTTTATTCCTTTGGACACCATTCATAACGTATCTGCAAGAGCGTCGGTAGAGAAAGGTAAACAGGGACCTTATTAAGCAGAAAGAACAGCTGGGATCAGTACAAGCACTGCGGCGACAATAAGATGTGCGTCAAGATGACAGAAGATCCCGTTGTGTAGGCCTTCTGGCGTGAGGTTGTGCAGAACACCCTTGATCGTGTAGGAAGCCCGGCATGTTGTGAGACTAGTTAATCGGTTCTGAAAACAGCGGAATTTTGTCGTTGCCCTGTTTGAAGTCTGATAAGCCCCCCACAAAGATTTAGATCGGGAGACTTAGCTGATTGAAACTATCGCTAGATAATCATTCGTTTAATCTATAATATAATTGAGGCACAGCAGGGAGCTATGCTGTCGTCATAGTGTAATCAGATTGCGTACCTTTGATTGCTGTTATAAACGTGCGTAAGTCTCTTAAGGATCTTGAGATAGCAAGCTGCGCTTTCTCATTTTCGGGACGTATCTTATAGTAGCAGATACTTCTGATGTTTGCTGTACATATAACTTGATTTTAAGTGACTTCATTTTGGTTCGCTTCGTCTATGCCTAACGGTGAAAATTCAACTACGGCCCATCTATAGCGATCGTAGACTTCACTCAGGCTCTATGTTGATTAAAGTTTAGCAAACTGCATCTCCGATAAGCCTGGAATCAACGCATTTTTTACTTAATTTTCGCATTTTTAGTCTTTGAGTCGTAATTTAGTAACACATTATTTGCTAAATGCCAGTTTCAGCCGACAGAGCCCTTATAATCCAAAGCTTTTCCCGATTACGGCGATGAGCCTTTGTCTTTCGGACTTCGATATCTAATTACCTTTATCCTGGTTTTGTAACACTTCGGTCTCTGTTTTTGAAATGTTTACACCATTACGCACTGTGTTTTCGCCTAAGACCTACTTTACAAACGTCTGCACCAATCTTTGATAAATTTCTGCAGCGCTGTGGGCTTCGAGGAACAAGAACTTGACCAGTGAGCGTTGATTTCCAAGAGTAAAAGGTAATTTTTCCAACCGGTTCTCACTCGTAAGCTTCTATAGTGCTAAGGTATTTACCAGCCAAATTTTGGTCGTAGATGTACGTAGTTAAAAAGTTATTGAATTTCGAAATCTGGCGGAGTCGCTTATAACAACCTAATTATGGATAAATACGTATGTAGGGCTATATATACGTGGAGCGAATAGTTGTAAAATGCTTAAACCAGTGCGCTTCAGTATATGTATAAATGTAGATTGTAAATATGCATGCGGCAAGCATAATAATATCATAATTCCTAGGTAAAAGCAGCGCCAATCTGTATAATGACATATGAATCCGACTTAATCGCAGGATGCCAATAGTATAATTATTACTAGCAGCATTTTAGTGCAGGTGATAGCGGAAAAAAAGGTCCTCGGGGTGCGCCGCATCGATATCGATGTGCGCTTGTATGAATACAATTTAACGTCACGAAAATTAGGAAACGGAACAAAGCAATAGGATAAAAAGCTAATTTCAACGGGCATTTGCAGCATACTCCGCAAGGTTACGCAAGTGGGTCGTCTTACGCGCATGTCTTAATGCGCCAATGCTGCTGTGGCATTTCCCTTTTAGCCTGACTCTGTATTTCCTTGCTTTTGAAGCTGACTTTACTTTGGTGCTATATCCCATTTAATAAATCTTACCTTGAGAGCTATTTCGATCTTGTTCTGTGCCATGTCTTGTTTCTGTTTATGTGTGACAACAGTGATATGAATTCAGGTGAACGTGGGTTTAACAAGTAACAGTGACGACAGATCAGATATAAAAGATTGCTTTGAAAAGATTGTTAAGTCTGATCTTTCTTAACTTTCAAACTAATGGACAGACCTTTATGTGAATTAACGGATCTGGGAAGACCGTTGGGTATAATTTACGAAAAAATTCAGAGCAAATGTATATGATGGGTGGTGGAACAACAACGAAACAGTGGAAAACATTACACAGACTCACTTAACAGGTAATTTAATAATTGTCGTCTAGAGTTTCTAGTATCAATAATACTATTTGTCGATTAAAGTTGCAACGTTAAATGTGCTCATAATCTTGTTTTGTTTAAAACAGTAAGAACAGTGTGTTTGACTATTTCTGTGCATATATGAATGTCTATATAGCAATATGTAGGCGGAATCGGAAACGAAGTTGCGTAATACGCCGGGCAGTTCCTCTCACAGTCTGAAGAACAAAGTGAAGTTGATATCGAACTGTAACTTTCGTTCCCAAAAGAAGATGTTCTCTCGTAGCGTTACCGCTGTACAGTCTTTGCCTGCTTATCTGCATTTCTCTTTCCTATCTCCTCTTTCCCGCTTGAGGGATCCTATTTTCCTCAAGCACCCCGTCACCTCCTCGTTGAGAGTGACACTAAGCGCGAATGTTTAGGTAGCACGGAACACAACGTCAGGATAATGCAATTTACAACGCTAAAACCTTTGTGCATCTAGGGGGTAGGGATAGTTTTATTTCTATACTTACGAGATAGATATGTAGTTGGCGGTGGCTTACGTTAACTTTAAATGTGTCCACTATTTCTAGATAAAAGACCCATGAGGTCTAGTTTTATGAATGGGTTACAATACTTATTACCACGGTGATTAAATCAGAGAAAAAACAAATGCAATAAAGTAGATCTTTCTTGATGACCTTCCGCTATTCCCAACACGACTGGCTTTAACAACCACCACTCCGTCTAGCTTCAAAAGCCTGTCAGAGGAAGTTTTTACTGGGTTTTTCGACACACTTACCCTTTTGTAGCTGTAATGGGGTAATCATATACGCAGCAATTAATACCCTAAAAATGATTAATTTTTCAGAAACTTGTTTAGATGCGGCCTAAAGAACAAAAAAGATAATGCTAATTACGAAATGTTATCTTTGCAGCTCTCATCTTCAGCACATGGTGCAATGAGTATAGCTGAACAAAATGCTATATCTAAATGCGGAGACAGTAGAGGCTCGGCGACTTACCGAGGACTCTTAGAGGAGCAGAAGAGATTTCGATTGATTTATTGGATTTTTCGGGAAGGAGAAACGTGACCTTTACTGCTTCGACTCCCGTGCTATTGTTCCCCGTGCCGGTTAAATCAGGAGGTAACGAAGTGCACCCTAGATTACGATGGGAAAGTAACACTCCATTCTACCCCTCGCAGTACGACACCAACTACTTTAGCTATATGCAGTATGTAAATGCATACATACGACAAAGAACCTGCAGAGCTAGCTCAGTTGCACCTAAAATATGCAGGCTGGCGAAATTAACAAGAAAGTTTATTAAACTTGTGTTTATTAAACTTGAGTTTGTAAACCTAGTGGTTCAGTTTGAATCCAATTAAATTGCCCTTGCTTATCAGCTTATTGTATTTAAGAGCTCTGTGTTGCTCACAAAAGATAAACTAGACCATCGGATGCTACAGCGCGCGGAATATTCCAAACTCGCTGCAATTCTTATAGATTATTGACTAGGCAGATAGCATCGTAGACCCGCGCGACGTTACAACGTATGTGCCAGACTGGTTTTGGCCTTTGTGCAGAACTTAGCCACTATCGGCCCTTGAAAAGGCTCATGATCGATACCTGACAATTTCCCATCCAATCTGTACTTTAACACGCTTCAAGAAAAGGATATACTCGGCGGACTGCACCCCGGCTCTAGTTCACGATAAGCGGTGGGACGACAGTAATGCACTAGTTCAAGAACCTCTTCGTATGAGTGGTGTAGAAGGTTTATGGTGAGTATTACTGCCCATGCTAATTGAACTAATATACGCGTTATAACCTAGTATATTTAATATCAAGTCTACAAAGTATCAGTAGCGTCTGTCAAAGCTCCATGCCAGGTCGGTTGCTTTAATACTAAACCTTAGAGTGCATTTGCATTACGCCGTTTGCAGTCTGTGCACGATGCGCGCTTCGACTAGACACCTTCTACAACTCGTAAGGTCCAGCGGTTCGTTTTTATGAGAAACATATTCTTGACTAATAACGAAGTGATTCGTATAGAACAAAAGCACTGCTGATGTGCTCCCATTGAAGAGGAAATATCATCAATAGCGTTTCAATTAAGTTCGCTGATTTTTCGTCTTCAAAGTCGGTATGTTGCTGCCCAAATGTCTTTTCGTTCTCCTCCAGGTCGAAAGAAACGAACAGAGCGTATATTCAATATAAAATCATATCAATTCGATATTTTTGTAGCATCCATGATTTATAGTTGTAACTGATTCTTTCAGCCTGACACAACTTTATTATGCAGTTGCCTATGACAGTGTAAAATACCTTATCGGTATAATTATTCGAAACGAGTCATAGTTACGGTCTTTTTGTTTGCTGCTGCTGGATAGTAGCAGACTTAGGGAAAACGATTAGACCCATACTATTAAGGATGAGCTCTTTTGCCCTGAGCATGTAGCTAAATAAAGTTAAATGGACAATAATAAAACAAAGAAAAATATCATAAAACACTTCTGCTCTCAGTTCAAAATAATTCTCAACGTATTTATTAGAAATGTACATTTAAGTGTCCAGTAATATGTTCGATTCAGTTTTCGAAAATTGTTACCGTCTATCGATGCGAAACGTTCGTATGACATGAGCAACCTGAAAAGTTGTATTTATCTTTGGGAACGAGCGGCGTCATATATAAAACATTCTAGTATGAAGGTTCCAGAGGTAAACTGTTTTGCATACCCAGATCTAACTACCGGGACTAAAACGACTATGAAGTTTTCTCATACAGCGATGCTTGCTGCCTGTTCAGCTCTTCAATATGACTCAGCTGACAGAGGCGCGTGTTTGTAATCCATTCATTACGACAATGCCCAAATACTTCAAGTGTAACGTGTATTTTTCATTCTCGACTATCGCAAACAACAGTTTTGCTGCCCGCATCCAACAAGCTACCCGGAAACAAGCTACGGCAACATCGTTAAAACTGCCATCAGCAATAGTAAAACTAGAAACGAATGACTAACAGGACATGATAAGCACGAGCCATTTAGTGGATATTTGCCTGCTCATCAGCGTCTCTCTGCTGGTCGTGCTGCCTAGTTTGGCTTAACAGAGTCTCCTCATTGTTTTACCGTCAGAACAACAGCTGTGCATGATTCGCCCCTAAAATCAAAGCGCTTCTTTAAAGTCTGCCTGAAGCTTAAAGACTAGAGCTATCAAAATCATCTAGAACATTGGTCCATCAAAAACGAATTGTTTGAAAATTAGTTGAAGATTTTTAAGAACAATATTTCACACTCTATTTTACCAAAATAGAGTTCTTAATACATATTGGTTAATTACAGAATTGACATGCCACCTCAACCCAAAATATCAATAAGAAAATCAGAGGGATAGGGGCGTTTCTTATGAGCCATATTATGGTACACTATGGACATCGAAAAAGAACATGGTCCAAGTCAGATGACAATAATATTATTAAGGAAATTACCACGTTCCTATTTATATACGAGCCGCATACTCTACTAGGGTACAGACATGTGGGTTCGTCGATGAGTCCAGCGGCGTTCGAGCCTATCGTCCAACAAGCGCCCACAACAGACGCCTTATTAGCCAATGTTTTTTTTATGAAATAACTATTTCAATACTACTAAATAGCTTCAAAGCAAGAGACGTACTGGCTTCATATACAGTATCTTCTGCAAAATCAATACCAATAAAGAATTGTCATTCAAGAATTACTTGAAGTAAGGACTTGAATGTCAGATGTGCAAATGCACAATGTTTAGATCTGTGCCTGCAACATGTTTTTCGCGACGCCAAAACGGCATGTGATATTTATGATAAATGATTTCCGGAAACCGTTCTTATTGTCTTTTCCTTTTTTTTTCTTTCCTTGACAGTTTTTGGTTCTGCTACTCGGTAATTATTGAACTTCCCCGTTGCGTAGAAAAATCAGAATACTAAACATTTTAGTATTTCACTTCGTACGATCAACCGCACAGGTCTCAGTTTCCTAAATCCTGCTTGTCACCTTCAACGAATTAATCCCCATGCCTCACGCAATACACCTACTCAATCATTTGTCATTTGTCGGAAAAGTTTTCAAACTCAATCGTAAAATTAGGCTGTAGTCCTTTCCTCTTAGATATGCTCAATCCTTAGGACTGCCTTCTTTTAGGTCTTTTTTGAACTCTGGGATTGAAATGACAAAGCATCGATCATTGTACATAAAAGTAGGTACTAGCAGCGACGTGCGCGCTCGACCATTGGCGCTGTCTGTATCCACGTACGATTTGTGTCCACTTTCCGCTTCCCAGCTTTAAACCTATTTCAATGGATAAAATGAACATCATAACTTCCTGATAGTCGAACAAGACGCTGAGAAAAATGTGCGTTTTTGACCCATATCTGAGATATCATTGAGTTTGCCTTTGAAGCGATACTCAAAAAATTGTGCTTTTGTGATGACGGCCACAGCATGCGTCAAGATTCGCCTACAACAGTTGTGAACGGATCTACATTTACTTGGAATTTAGGTCTTTCTGTACAATTTTTACTGAGAGCCTTACCGATTTCAAACCATTTTCAAAACGATTCGACAAAACTGGGAGGGAAGCTCTACACCTTCCGTGAGCTTTCGAAAAATAACTTTGCAGCCCTTTAGTTTTACTTTTAACTCGTTTCGGTTCGTTTACGCTATGAGTTTTTCATACGTCGCGAAGTATTTAGTACCATTTCTATAGTTGGCACTTACATAGGACTTACTAAAAGCTTCTTATAGCCGTTAAAGCATTCTCTGTGGGCGCATGACGTTTTGTTGTTAACATATAGAACATGAAGCTGCATTTCTGGCATTTGATTTTTGTGTTCTGAGGACAAAACAGAAGATGGCCCAGATTCACTCACTTTAAAACGGTTATAAAGTACAAAGCTTATACTTGGATTCTATTAAACTTGACCAGCTCTATTTACTCCACCCACCTCGTTTACCCTAATTATATGCATGCACACGAAAAAAAGCCACAGCAATTGTTTTATACTGTCGTTGAATATCACCAGTTAACATCACAACCGTATGGCATTACTTCACCATAAGCGAAGAAGCAAATGAATTAGCCTTCAAAGTCGAAGAGGGCACAGGCTATTTGTGAAGGAATATAGTTGCCGTATTGAGAAATTGTTATTTCACTAGGAATCGTTTGTTGTCAAATTCATCAGTACTAACAATCATATCGAATAAACTAGTAATGGTTATCGAGATGAAAACATGTCGGGCAGATCAGAACACGTTAAGTAAATGTGCCTAATGACTTCTGATTCAGTCCCGAAACGATCCAAATTAGGTCATATTGTAGGTGATTAGGGCGTGAATTTCGAGGCTTATACTGTGGCATCGCATAGTTGATAACAGATGAAGCCCTACAGGCAAAAACGAATTTGAACGAGTTTGTCCTAGAAAGCTACAACTGACATATCACTAATTTGCTATATTACTGATTTAGTACTATTCAAAGTCGCTTCTCTACGGTAACTCAGTTACTCTATGCTACGGCTATTGTATAAGTCATATCATTTAAACACTGCGTGCTAAGGAGATCAACAGATTTCTGCGAAATCAATTTTCTTGGTACCACAGTAACGACGTCTTCATTTTTCTTTAGAACCAGATATTTAACCTAGTGCGTACCCTAGCGTGGTTTCGGTGACAGCTTAGTGAATAGCGTATTTGCATGATGTTCTTAGGGAAACGGTGTATATTCTAGATTGGAACTTGGGCATAGACATACACACTTCGTGTCGTGGTGGGAGCCAGCCGTTTACCCAGTGCTTAACGGTTATGATAGTGAACGTAAAAGTTTTTTTTATTCTATAACGTTCCAAGATACAATGTAACATAAACCTACCAGAAAAAGGTCATAATCGATATGAGGCCTTGTTTATTTGAGCGCTTTCAACTGTCGCATTGGAGGTGATTTTGTGTTGTGGACGCTGCCAGTAGGCAAACACTGCTTTCGGCGGAAATTTCAACTATGTTGGTACAGTGGAAGCACACACGCTTCGACAACGACCCTTGTTTAACACCATAGCTACTTTAATAGTCGGATAGTCTATGAAATCCTTATAACTCCGTTTTATCCACACGCTCTAGATTACCTGGTGAAAGAGGAATTAGATCAACACACTAGTTACCTTCCAACTTGCTTCATGTGATTTAATTGTGAATTCAACTGACTTCAAAAGGTGTATCGCAAACTCGGAGTTCAGGTAGTAGACTATAAAAGTCAATTCTAGGGTTCGTAAAAGTTGGCAATTTGTATTCGTGGCTGCTGCATAGCCAAGACAGAGGTCCGACAAAGAAAGAGGTACACAAAGGCCGTTTGCCGGCGATCGTCAGTTGGGCGATAGAAAGAGGACAGAGAGATGAAGGAGGTGTGCTTTTTGGTCCCTTCACTGCCGCCTTTCCTTCTCTGCTTTTACGGAAATTTATATCTCGTCTTGTGTTACCGCGCATTGTCCTCCTTTCACGGACATCTCCGTTATGAATCAACTCCCTGCCTAATGGAATCCAACGTATATAGTAAAGCTATCCATGAAGTTCGAATCGACAAAGTAAATGAGACCAATGTTACTACCAATATAGTGCTGTCTAGTAGTAGATACATATGTGATTATATACGTAATACTGTACTGCAAATGCGAAGGGGTCGGCGGTGGTATACATTTAAGCACTTATGGCTACCAATAGGTGTGTGTGTGTGTGTGCGCGCCATGGAGGAATAAAGTGCAGGGGGTTGCTAAAGTGAGTTGGTTGACTGGCGGATAACCGAGGGAAAGGACCGAGTAGGCTTTGGCAGCAGCGATCATAATGGTGGCAGTAATAGCAGAGGAAAACAAGAAAGGTCTGGGTAGGGGCAAAGGAATGACTTTTAGCGAAGGACGACGGAGTCTGCTCACGCCCCACTCGATTGGAAGCTCAAGCCTCTGAAGGACTCCTTTGGGTGGAAAGGGCTTTGGCGATTGTTACATGTAGGCAAGGAAAAACTCGTCGAAAGTGCATATCACGTAACTACTTCAACGTGAATCTGACTGAAATCATTTACATATTATCTTGCATAGTCAATCATTGATTTGTTGCGGCAAATGGCCGAAGTTTTAAACAAACTATACTAAGGGAAAACACGGATCAGTTCATTTCTCAGCTCTACTGTTCAGGATGCGCAGGAATAATTCGAATTACTCATTATTAATGCAAATTCTGATTTAATTAAGTAGAATGTTTATGTTGTATTGTTTTGGCATCTAACTCTAATTGTGTTCACACGTTAGCTAATGGCCTAGGCGACGCTCAGTTAACAGGACATCTACGATGTATTAGCGGATTTGCATGCTGTCTCCTTACTTACAGGATGCAATGACCGATATAAAAGTCCGTATTCAAGCCTAGTACAGCCGCTAACCCCATTGATAGGAAAAAGGCTTGTATAAGTTATATTTTACACCTTGTCCATATACTGTACGAAATATCTGCACCCTCATGCGTTGCTAAATGGAAGGAGTTCAAATTATGGATAATTAATAATAATAATACTACTAGCTTATTGATAACAGATCAATCTCCGTGATCCATTGCCGTACTGTTGGTTTGTCCGTATGGCTATTTCACATCTACCCAAAATCGAATTATCTATCTGTTCTTTCCGCCAAAGGACAGTGCCTGTTATTTAATTTTATATATGAACCATATTTGACAAATTGTGTTCATACCAATACACAGGTATCATATCTGTATACAGTACTGGGATGCGATTCTAATAGGTTTTGCCTTTACCTCAACGTAAAGACAGGGCTTAATTACTTAGTCGGGCACAGATATTTGAAATAGGTAAAATTTACAAATATATCTAATTTGTGTCTTGATTGATTTGATAAAGGAGATAGCACAGTTTTAGATAGTGGCACTAAGGAGTAAGATTTAACGGATTCAATATTTACGAACAGTCAATTAGGATCACATAAAGTAATTATGACGTGGAAAGTACACAAACTGCGTTAAATTTTTGAATTTCCGAAGGACTTAAAAGTAAAGTGTATATTTCATTAATATTTTTACGTCAACGATAGAAGATACATTTCCCATTTCGTTCATTAACAACTAACTCGAGGGCTCTATTCGGACAAAAAAATCTAGTAGGTATGTTATGAACGCCGACGGTCCTAGACGTGTGCTGAGACATAATATACCTCTTGTTTAAACCAAATATATATTCTAATTTTAAATTCGATATATACGTTTATTTATTTCTTAAACAATATATTTTAAGGGAATTTCTCATACTAGAGCTGTCATTTCTGACGGTCATGATTATTCAATACGCCACGATTGTGGCGAGTCAATAATTGCATCACGTGATGTTGCTAAGCTCAGAAGCGATGATATATATAGGAAATACCAATGGATTTCTGTTCCTAAAATAGGGCCTAAAAATAGGTCGTCAAAAGTGCCCAAAGAAGGCTAACTCGTAGGTATTAATTGCTATAATAGATTTACGTTCAATAGGAAGCGCGAATATCACAGATCGATAACAAGCATTGCGGTTTGAACGCCGATAAAAAGGTTATAGAAAAATTTCGCGGCAATATTTATTTTCACATTTCCTGGTCGGTCTTCGTTTGAACGTTGTTAAAAAAAAACGATCTACTATATCATTATCTAAAAACATTTAAGCACTTTCGCACTGATATGAAAACGGTAAGCAATGTATTGCAAGAACTTTCACGTGACGGTATCTTTTTAACGTAATGCGCGTTTCACACTAGTAAAGTGTATATTAAAATAGGAAGAGTATATTGCATTACAGTTTTGTGTACGGCTTAGAACCTTGGAAAAACTAACGTCATGCTTTATGCATTTAGGTTTTTATGTGACAGTGGCTAAAATGTCGATTTCCCTCTCAAGCGAAAAGCGAGGTTTCAACGTCTAGAATGCGCACTTGCGAAGACGGCTTCATATCAAAGCTAAGAAAGCACTCCCAGAAACGTGCTAGCGACTTTTTGAAGACAGACATTTGTTAGTTATTGAACACTTTTACGTACGTCAACTGCTCCTTCCTTATAATTAAATTGTAGCTAATTGCATGGTTGTAGAAAGCACCTCTGCTTTTCTTAACGACAGAGCCATAAATTTACCGCGGTGTCTCGTTTTGCTTGTTCACATGTTTTCGTGACGCCTAACGCTGATTCGTTACGTCTTTGATCACGTCATGCAAGTCATTTAGAACATTGACGAACTAACAAGGTCGGGTGGTGAGCAACAAAACCGTTTCGAAAAGTATGCGCCTTTTCAGCGCCGCTGCTCCCACTGGCCTTCTAAAGAAAAACAATTAAGACTTCAATTCAAAATTCAAACGGCCTTGATGCATCACTACACGAACCTGTGGGTTGCTGTAAAGTTTCAACGGTTCTTTTCCCGGCGGCATTATTACGTTTCGCTATAATTTGTGTAAGCGTCAACATTTTCCTTAGCATTGTAGGTTTATGTTGGAATGAAACACTAAAAATCGATTTATAACACGCGGTACCTTCTGCTAGATCGATTACTATTATGTCTGGGTACGCGTTGATTCTTGAGGGCTCAGCACATGCAGTCTTCTTATTGACCGAAATCAGGACTTGCTGACCAATTTGGATGCTACAGTTTTACCAAAAAGCCAATCTATGCTTATTTGTTAATTCAGCAAATAATATAGTATAGTTCAACCATATCCCGGTAGTGCTTACCACATGAATCGTCTCGGCAGCAGTCATGAGCATATTAATGATATGAGATTTTGCCTGTGGGAAACAGGTCATAGCAGGTATTTCATATTAAACTTATCGTTACTGTTTGTCGATTAATTATTCATGATGACGTCGTCCACCGTATCTCCTGATCTATTTATAGCTAGTCAAACCCAATTGGTCTCGAAATCAGCCTGAGAATCCCTTCATGACCGTGTCAGCATAGCAAACATCATCGTCGTCGAACATTGCGCCCATGCTGCTCTCAAATATTTATACATAGAGAGAACTATAATATACAGCGTGTTCCAAATTTCCCACCAAAACAAGGTATACACCAGAGAAGAAGAGGTTCCCAAATGGAGAATTTAAGGGTTTGATGGATGGGTTTGGGCCTGACAGAAATAGTCCCTCAGTGCACAGACAGAATGATGCTTGAAAGAGGGTAGCAGGTTCATGGTGTTCACAACCAGGAGTGCACGTTATTTTATGCAGAGGTTTTCACATACCTCTGCGGTTTTTGGTTTGGATGCAAAAGTATGTCTATTAATTCAAGAAACAAGCAAAACAGTTT
Source organism: Varroa destructor (assembly GCF_002443255.2). Taxonomy (NCBI): domain Eukaryota; kingdom Metazoa; phylum Arthropoda; class Arachnida; order Mesostigmata; family Varroidae; genus Varroa; species Varroa destructor. The sequence goes on along the minus strand of NW_019211456.1, from coordinate 1,017,420 downwards.
TTACATTACCTACAGTGGACTTTTAGAGCAAAGGTGTGTCTCACAAGCTTACTACAGCTTATTTACCGTTTATTATTATATGCAGTCTTACAAGTCCTATTACAGCTGCATAGCGATTCCGAAGCTGGCGACTCGTTCTACGTGAAATGAAACCTCAACACATCTCGATGAAAGATGCTGCTACGGTAGTTCTCACTTAGAGGTTATCAAAAGCATCGCATACGCAGCCTTTTTTCCACCACATTACTGTAATTATTCCGAAGAAAATTTGGCCTTTTTGGATCATGGGGTCTTTCGCACCTGGATACAGCTGATAAACAATGCGTTAGCCTAAACAGAACAGCGACATAGCGTAAATATATCTCTTGTACGGCAGTACTATATTTGTAAAGGCCCCTAAAGTCAGTGATAAAGCGAGTGAAGGAAGGAAGGAAGGAAGGAAGAAAAGAGCTAGGCGCAAGGAGCAGTCTGATCGAGTCCAATGTGCTCAGAGTACGCGGTATGAGTGGAATAACGGTAAGCCCTTCTACTATGGCGACGATAGCATATCCCTCCAACATATTAACGAAGTGATGATGACAGTAATACAAAGCTATACTGTTTTGCTAAAGCTAGTACCGTGCTTGAATTGAAGCGGAATTTTCTCATGAAACGAATCCGATTGCCAAAAAAATAATAAAAAGGTTGATGAGGGCATACAAAGATAGTCAACCAACTATGTTTAGAAATTAGGTTCCTCAAACTATTCCAAAAGGAAATGAGCTTACAGAAGCACACAGACGAGAGCACGAGAAGGAGATTGGCACCTAGGTATCTATAGAAAATATCAGATTAGACCAAATTCGATGGGTTAATCACGACATACAAAACAAGGAAAACATGACGAATCTTGCAGATATGTACAAGGTCATTGTTTGAAATCTTGCAACGAAAACGACGTGCCAGCATGTTGAGGATGCACTGAACTAGTGGCCCGGCATGGCAGGACACATAGAGATAGATGCGCCCATATGAGAAGCTAAAGAAAAATTGTCAGTGTTGAATCGGTGCTTGAGACTCGACTGTTACCGGTCGGCTGCTAAACGTAAAGTGGTTATTCATGGGCTGGTTTTCATACCCAGCCTTGGAGTAAGTTTTACTGCCATAATACCTAGGTATTATGGCAGTAAAACTTACTCCAAGAAACTAGGTATGCTGCTAGAAACTGCCGAAATCAAGTGGTAGAGGAAGGAAGGTGCCACAAGTGTGGCACCCTTGGTCATGTCGCAAACAGTAGCGGTGCCACGCCAATTTGCTGCAGTTGCGGCATAACCAGGCACGGGGCAGACAGGATCCAAATAGACGAAACGACATGGCGTCGCTTACCATTTGAATCGAACACGCTTACAGCGGCAGCTACAGAATTCTAGGGGCCTGCAGAAGCCACTTCTGCAAAACGACTGAAGAAAAAGAAATGATGCATGAACGTCAAATACATGAGAGCGCCTACACAGTGGCCTTTAACCGTATTAGCAAAAAGGGTGAAGACATATTGATCAACAGGAGGAGACAAGCGTCTTCTCCAGCTACTGCGGAACGCTGGCAATAACATTGGCTCCACTTAAAATTATCCAAGTAAGTTGCGATCAAAGCAGAATTGCTAACGTTCCGCTCGATGCCATGGCTAACAAATGTCAAGCGGCGCTCTGCCTTATAGGTGGTCTGAACATTATCTAAAAAGAAAAGCTACCATTGCGATAGCAATCCAAATAGTTTGGTCAAGGAGGGTTGTGATTCTTCTAAACAGTACTACCGTTTCAGCGCGGTATCACTAGAGGATGCTAATAATTTTTTCGTGGAATCACCAGGTTACTTCAAACACGTGGAGTGTCGGGAGGAGTAACCAAGTGGGACAGATGCTAACGGAATGAATAGCCACTAATGATTCTATAATCTTCAGTAAGAGATATTCCTATATTTATGTGGAGTGAACATGAATCTTGCGTTGACGCGACTGTCTGCCGCTCTATATTCGCTAAGAGGATAGCTAGATAGCAAGTTCTCGACGAGTAAAAGGACTTCAATGACGATCGCTTAATTGAATAAGAAATGGAAGTTAGCACACAGACGAGGCCCAAGGCGCTGAAGTGACTATAGCGGATTAAAATACGAGGTGGCGGTGCACTCAAAGAAAAATATGTTAAAAGGAAAGAGGCATCTAAAAAGCACAGCCGATCTTTAGACCCTTTTGGCAAAGAGTTGTGTATAAGCTGCAGCGCCCTCTATTCATCTCAAAAAGCAGCGGTCTATATGCAAAAATAGTGGAGCGTGAAGATCAAGCTAGGTGGACACGAATAAAAATTTTTAAATTGAATGTTATCAATCACGTAATTTAGAGCCAGGAAATATTTATTATTACATATCTACGGATCTTGAACAGAACTTGATCAATGTTATAATTTATTTGTGGATTTTTTTATTTATTTATTTTTATTTATGTATACAATTTATTATTATCTGAAGCACTAGGTGCCACCAATCTCCGGGGATTTAGTTGCGCGTTGCTTGGTTTAAATAATAGGATATAACGTTACCATTGTTTTGCTCATTTTGAGTAATTAAGGCAATCACTCGCGATTTTTGCTTGAAGCCGTATTCCATCTGATGAATTCTACTTATAATTGAAACATCGAAGTAATGAAATTCAATTGTTTTTTTCAATTATATACACGGATGCATACGTATGGAAAACGTAGATAGAGAACGCATAGTTTTTACAGGGCGAAGTAGCAGCTGTACTATTCAAATAAGGCTATCGCAATATTAATTTACCGTTTTCGCAACATGCTATAAATGACAATGTGATTATGGCTGTACCATGTACGGTGACGAATTCAGCCGTTCTGTCAATATAATCTGTCAGTATTTTGTCTCTTAATGAGCCACCCATTCGTCATCGCTCTCAATCAAGACCATTACTCTTAGGCAAGGGACCAAATCGTAAACCCTCAGACGCAGCCATGGACAGCTCTTTCAATTTGTGTGCTTACTGTTGAGTCTGGTTGTAGAGGGTTGAATAAAACCTCTATAAATTATATAGGCCAATGCCTGGTTACGCATAAGTCTTGTTTGTTTAGAATATAAAAAATAGTTTAAAACATGTGAATAAGATGCAGCAGTTAGGCGGAAAATTTAGCTTGCATCTGTAATTTTTCTCTTCTATAGTCCTTTTCTTAATCCTTGTATACTGACGCTGATTTTTAATTCCCTTATTCAATAAAGGGGCGTTTCTCTTCCGCCTCGTTGTCCCCTAAATCCACGACTGTCAATAATAGATTAACAACGACTATTCCTGTATGTACAAAATAAGATTGACTTTGCTTTTAATTGTAGCAGTTATTAGTTTCGTCTTTGTATCCTGAGGATGCTTTTTAGTCAAATCAATCCTGAATAACTATTAGAAAAGCCGACAAATTATGCAAGTCAATATTTTCCAATCACACCTCACGAATCAAAGAATATCGCGTCCCAGAATTGATTATTAAGCAAAGAATTTTATATTTCCACGTTATTCTGAGAATGGGCTGATACAGACTATGTATTTTAGTGGACAATTGACTGTTTGTAGAGAAAATTACCAAAGAGTAACTTTTTGTTCAACAGAAAACGCTTGTAGCATTAGGACGGATAATATTAGGTTGGCTGCATAAAATTCGATTCAGCACAGTTACCGAATACAGCACAGATACCGAAGTTACTGAAACAGAAAGTTTACTCAGTTATGGAAAAGAGTCTTCACATTATCAAGAATAAATAAGGCCTTTTACTGCCAATGACGTTTAAGTCCTTGCGTTTCACCACCGAACCAATATAGTACCTATATCTTAGGATGCTTTACTGCCATAGAAGTCATACCAGATACCCTTTAAGGCAGGTGGCAACGCAGTGCATCACATTTAGGCGTGACAATGATTCAGTAACTATCACGAAACAATTATGTCGACGGTCGCTATTTTTTGCATAACGTTCAGATATAACACACGGTGGTTGATTGCACCTAATTAACTTCAAATACTTGTTTACGCCTCTGAATAAACACAACAACAATGTTAAATACTCAACTCATACGCAAACCATTTATTTTACGTATCAAGCCTAGTAATATTTCAATTGGTATCATTAACTATTGGTATCTTATTTATTTACACTTTACAATGAACTTTAATGAGTTACATCATTTGCTTCGATTTACAATAGCATAGAGTGCTGTACTTAGCTATGGTAATATTCATTCTACAATATATGTACCGCACTACAATTAATCATTACTTGTTATTATATTAATATCATTTAATGTATTATGGTATATTCTTGCAGATTCCACTTTTGAAATCTGTGTTATTTATACAAATTTTTGTCTAAACCACAGTTATGTCGATGGCATACAAAAAAATGTCGTTGGCTTTGAACATGGCGTTATCGTAATATAATTACTATTCATTTTATTACTACTATAAATTACTACGGGATGTTATCGCACCGTGCACTTCATTCTCGTTGGCAATTAGAAAAGTTTACGCCTGCAATACTAAGTGATTATAATAGTACATACCAATTGTATCGTAATATGATCGTCACATAGACGAATAGAGAAACACGTTCTTAATCATCGATTACGCGTAGAATTATACTACAGTTAGTAGTCAGGTGTTACTATTATTACTTATCAGGTGTCATAGTCATGAGGTGTAAGTCTCATAATGGCGACAGTCAAACCGCACTGGCATAGTTGTACTTAGAACGTAGCATTCGTCTTTTCCCTACCGGAAGTTTGTTGCTTCGCCAATCCCAAGAAAAAGGCCTTCCGACTGGACAACAGGGACACGACATTTTTGTATCCCTCCTAAAAATTGGAATACGAGGGATACTGACTTTATTCGTTCTATTCCATCATTGTTATCGTCATGGCCATATATTCTTGTTTCCCTTTTCCATCACCACCAATAATAAGTATATCCTTGTGGTAGCTGAGTCACGCACAACTGTATAGTGGCTTTGGAAACAGTGTCGCCATTACCTCACTGGTTGGTGGGAAGTGAGTGGGCTTCTGCAAACCAAAGCCTCGCTCAATTCGACTCACCAAGCATCGCTTGGCGCTGTACGGTTCCACCATCTCGAAGCTGTGAAATCAGTACTAGTAGAAATAGTTGTAACAGTACACGTATATAAATTTGACCGTCTGATGCGATACTTCAAAACCAATGCAACCAGTAAGAAGTATATTCTCATTCAATTCATTGTTCGTATGTTTCTATCTAAGGTACATATCTGGTTAAATTCTCAAGGTAAAGTGTCCGACGCATACTTGACCTGTTTATGGGTGCATCTTCCCTATAAGATATTCGAGCTATATTAGGCTCTCGCACTAGCTAGATGTTTGATCAGAAAAAGGTCGGTGTCTCCATTTGAATTATAACTGAAAGGACAAGCGTACCTCACAATTGTTTATGTTGATAATGGATGCAATAATGCCCGTATTCTGAGCTATCTTTGTTTTACGATTTTTTAGATAACCGTTGTTGGCTTTTCGCCGTTGTTATAAAAGGCGACAAGGTTCGTACTTCGAAAGACAGAATTTGACTTTTTTGTGAAGGATCCTCTTCAAGAACGTCCTCATATTTCAAAACATACATCTATTTAGAGGGACTCGAATCGTATTGCACTGAGAAATTTGAAATTATTCCCCGACATGTATTTAGAGGAGTCGCTTCAAAGATGCAGCAGCTTGGCAAGATAACCTTCGTTTCGTAAGATCCACTAGTATAGCTCAAAATAAAATTCAGTACTACCAGTTTCCTTTCTGTCTAGGGTGAAGATCTTTCATCAGCAATTACTCACATTATCAGTGACCAACAATAACGATAACAGCAACGCCCGCACATTTTAGTATGGCAAAATAATAAAATAACTTAAGGGGCTTACTAATAAGCTGGTACCGTATGTCTCGAACTTGCGTTTGCCCAACATATAGCACCCACGGCTTTCATTGTCACTTTTCTATCTCACATAAAAACACGGAGTTGATTTGATATTTTCAATAATAACCTTAACTATTGCTGCCAGGATACTTTTTTTATAACTTCAGCTTTCTCTTATCGCCTTGTTTACACGAGCAGCATCTATCAATTAGAGTCATCTATCAGAGCCAGCACCCATCTATCTCAAAGACAAAGCGATTTGATATTAATCATTCAGCAAAAAAACATTGTTGACATGCGCACTTTGATTACCAATACCAAGCTGAAATCTTCCGCGAAGAAACATTATTCGTCTACCTTTGGTAGATCGAATCCAAAAAGTTGGGGATGCACTACGTGCAAAAGAAGTGGCCTCAAAGAGCAGACGAACAATGACTAGCTGAACGATGAGTTTAGCGAACCCTGATCGTTACTTTGATTTCTCACTATTGATTAAACTGAACGACGCCATCTCTAATCTGGGTAATGATATTCATCTATCAATGACCTTAGACGATCCGAAAAAACTGAGAAAAAATCATACATTTTTTTGTCTAAGCGCAGCTGACAACTTGAACTCTTCCATTTGACCTGGAATTTGCATGGGCCATTATGATCATTTATTATTTATCTTCATGATGATTATGAACGAAGGTATGAAGTAGCTATGATTAACAGTCTGGGCAGCAGCACAGCGCTTTCTTATGAACATCTTTTTCTCGGCGCATCTGATCAACAAGTTAACATTCAACTATGGGACAACCAGCGCCATAAAATAACACTTAATATAAATCACGAACCAACATAAGACACAAGGAAAAGTGCCTAAAACAATAGTATAAAAGATCGCGTAATCAACTTTTTTTATTTCTTTAACATATTAAGCCACAACAATGAACGCCCTTATCCTATTAACTCTGTCATCATCAGAGGAACGCACTTAAATGATTCGTAGTCACTGCACTAAAATAGCGAATTTTGACAGCAACGCTTAACCCATACTCCATTTTTGAAACGTTACTGTGGACCTGACAACGCTGCGTCCATGTACAAACACTGGCCCTCTCAAGTACACACATCTCTCTAACTTCTGCTGTGCAAACAGCCACACGCACCTACATTACTCTATATCCACCTCATCTCCCTTCCTCTTTCTAAATAAATATGTATGCATATATATTCTATGGCTGCAATGCTAATACTCATAGATAGGGAAGACTCATTTCACTAAGCTATAAGGAGACTTATCATAGCACCTCTGAATAAGTAAGTGTCTGAAAGCATCATCACCCTTGAGCTAGATATCCCGTTCCTTATCGTCTTATCGTAATTCCTCCTGCATATTTTCGTCGTTCTTCAATAACGATTATATTTACTGTTTGAAAAAAACTATTGCTGGCTCTTGTAGATCGGGTTGCGATTCCGTATGGGCAATGGATGAGCTTCTGTGTTAAACACCCATTCATCCAGCGGTAACAAATCATCTTCAGAGAATAGTAAATAGAGGTACTTGAGTGTTTCAGCCAAGAAGAAGCTCTGCTGAACGTCGTCCTTTGCTGCACGCCGATTATAGACGTCTTTAATTCCGGTGTAGCCTCCCTCGACGCGACAATACTTTTCAATCGCTTGAACGGCCTCCCAACCCCAATCGCGATACCGACGATCTTTAGTAAGTCGCCAGAGATAGAAATACGATTCAATGACCTCCGGTCGAAGGATATAGTATTTGTCTTGGAACCTGATCGCTTTTGCGTCGCCCGCCTTGATGCTGAATCGGAACGACTCGGGGCCAAGACCAGTATCCGACCTATTATATGACTCATGACACGTGCTTGTCAATTCAGCGCCGATTTTCATATATCTGAAAAAATATACGGAAGAAGCCAAATGAAGAAAGACTAATTTGCACGGCCGACGACACTGATATGTGTCCGTAAGTCTAGTGTTTATAGGAAGGAGTACAAATATTTTTGGTAGCGGTTAAAAGTGCTTGTTCCATTGAACGTATTTGATCTGGATCCAATGGAAACTGTTACTGTCTAAGGCAATGGTCTCATGACATCATCCTGGCTAAACAAAGCAGCTGGGCCCGCATATCTATAGAAAGAACTTAATTTCGTCATAGCTAATCAGTGAAAGAATAGAGATTTTTTCGTATTACCATACCGTATACCTTATTTCCTCGTGCTCTGTGGCTTTTACCTGTCAGCGCGGTCCTCAAAATAGGTAGAGGCAAGGCCAAACAGGCCGCCGGCAAAACATGTCAGATGATCCATTTTCGCATCATTTTTTCCATAACGCATTTCACTGATGTAAAGTAATTTGTCTCTCTCAGAGCGCTTTAGCAGGTGTTGCTCTACGGCGTCCATTGCGGATAGAAACATCTCTTTGGCTTGAGCGTCTTCCCCATCGGTTTGCATGTACGCCTTGAGCAGATACTCATAGAAGCTGTCGCCTAGCGCACCCAATGAGATATGGTCTAGTGGCAAAAAAACAAACATGATTCGCTTTAATCGATCTCAACGTGCTGTGACACTGTAATTGTATGTTCAACTGAGCTATGTGTGTTATGATGTGCGGAACTTCAGTGCCTTCGTTTTTACGTACCTTGCCCCCATACACCAGTTTTCGGATGCAGGTAGTTCGGGTAAAGGCCGTCAGTTCGTTTAACCTCGTAGAGTTTCTGTCGAACCTTTGTGACCTTTTCACGAAAAACAGGTTTTCCTGTCACCTCGCTTAGATAGTCAAACTCCAGCTGCATCGTTCCAAACTCAGCCAAAATGGAACAGCCCCCCGAGGACCAACCGTAGTTCTTTGCCTTTTGCCTGCGGATTTAATTATGGTTAGTATCATGTTGGTTCCTAGTCTGCAGCTACAGAATAAACAACGCTTTTGTACTTGTGAAGAAAATCTCCATTTCCTGGAAGTCCTGTCCCTTGGCCTTTGGCCTCTATTATCACTTTGATCATGAGAAATCTACAGGAAAAAAACCAGCGAACAAGGGAAAGGAGTGATCTCATATCGACTAAAATTCCACCACAATACAGATTAACACTATACTTACGTCTTCGGTACGACGAGAGCATAGGGAATTCCAGTAGGAGTTCTGAAGGCAGGAAGAAGAGCTGTTGCAATCTCGTCCGCTTTTCGTTTGAACATCTGCATAGTCATACATACATATACATATATATGAGGTACGTACAGTACCTTCCCAGAAACCATTTTCCCTTCATTGACTGCTTCAACCCTCCACATAGAAAATGGTATTTGAGAAGGCATTGTATTAACCTCATCAGAAACATAACTATACAGCCTCCTCAGCCACTAGGGAAGAAAAAAATTTCATTAAACACTGTCCCCATTTTCCTGCGGTGCAGCCAGTATACAACAGAAGATGCACTCGGGTCTGGCTTTAACGCTGTACCACCATATTGTATTTTATTCGAGCTGCGATAACTGACTTTAGCCTAGAAGGCAGTGCGTCGTAAATTGAGCAATATAGTAATTGGTACCATTTGTGGCTTGCTTGCGCAATTAATTAAGAAGCTGTGACCATGTGCGCAATGTAGTTGTCAAGTGGTGTAAGCTTATTTCCGACGAAACTGTACCGACCGAGTAGAGATAATAGGCATAATCAGTTAATTAATAAAAATACGATAATTCTATTTATATCTAAGTGCTATTATGCTTAACAAAAATACGTCGTTCTGATAGTGAACGATGCGATTTTTTTAACGAAACTGATGACGATGATAATTCATGCAGAATCTTGCATCTTCAGGAGTTTCGAAACCTAATCTATTAACAGCGGTATTCTAAGTAACACTTTTTTGACTAATTTTTAGACACTTTTTTTTATTTCGACAGATAATAAAGTATATGTAATGAAAAATAATTATTTTCGCATTCAAAATATCCTATCGCTTTCATCTTAAATAACCTACAATACTCTAAGCAGTTGAACGCAATATTTTTTATCCGTATTACAGCACTGTACCTATTGAGATCAAACGTTCATTACGACAGATTCATCGACCCGATTGCTGCGAAAGTTTACGAAAGTTATACGCCTGATACCGTGACAAACTGCAATATAAAACCTTAAGCTTGTAACGATATATATGGTTAGCGTTGCAGGAAGCGTTGGCTTGAAGCTAGAGAATACGTATTTAAAGAAAGGCTAGTACAAGTCGTCAATGATGATCGGAATTAGAACATTAACGCCATGACGTCGTGCTGATGATTAGAATTGGCAATGTGTATGTTCAGTATCAATTAAATAGACTGCTTAAATAACTTGTGAGTATTAACGATCGAGCAGACTGTGCACATGTCATCTGTAACCTGTACGAAAAATCAGTTCAAGTTGATGGTCAGCTTGATGACTACTATTGGGTAAGCCGCACGAGGAAAGGGCATGAGCATCAGGCGTAGTGCACCAAAGTCTAAGGCCTTTCTTCCTAAGGTCCTAACACTTCTTACAACGCTAACCAAAGATATTGTTATAAGCTATACTACTACCGTGTCTAATGGTGTTGCAAAAGGTTGAGCAGGTGAAAGAAGTATGTACTATAATGTGTTTGATGAGTCCATATATGATACAAGTGAAGATTGCATTTTCGGTAGATAAATAACTTGCTGAGTAATGAAACAGTGAAAAGTATATCACCATTACTCGAAATCCAAAAAAAAGTTTTCCTCAGAGACCGCCTGCTGAGGCTTTCTGCATCTTGAAAAACGCAATAAATTACTCATGGTAATTTCACATAGAGCAGTGTAATGGCACGAGAGCTGAATAGATTCGCCGGAAGGGTTTTATTGAGCTGCAAACCGATTAAATAATAATTTTTTTAAGGATAGTTGACGTTTCTAAACCGAATCAGAAACCACACTAGTATCAAAGCTACCACGTTCTCGAGATATTTATCTTTATTCACAATGACGCGTTTCACGCAAACATGCTCTATCTGATCTTCGTGAGGGCCAATCTACTAGTGCAAAACTTGCATGAGCATCTGCAAATCAACAAACGGTTTGGATTTCAACTAGGCGTACATTTGGCGAAGACAGATAATTACCCATGGATCGATACCGAAGACCAACTGTTTTACCGCCTCGCATGCGGATCATCACCTAATTTTAGGCTTAGTGCAAGATGTTCTAGGACGGCAACGACAATACCCCTGAGCAGATGAATCATTACGATCGAGCCAATGGTATCAATATTTTACAATAAAAGCTTGAAAATAGGATCCTAGTTATGGTATCCATCGTTTATCTATGCTTCCGTCCGTATGCAGACCGAACCGCAGAAAAGATATTCAGCTTTTGCATTAGAATAATTTATCGAACTCTTTTAAAGGTAATCAACAGTTATACTTAATAGTACTTGTCCGAACTCGAAATCCTATGTCTGCACAAATATACATTTGCGGCACTAATGCCGCTGTCCTACTTTTAAATAAAGGTGCCAGAATTCGTAAGAAAGGATTGGCCGATTTGAAGGTTTAAGCAGGTGGACACTCCATGTTAGTGCTAAAGCACCGCTGTCCAAAAGGGCCAACTAGCATTTGATATGGTCCACCACCAACGAATCGACCTATGCACCTATAAAAAACCTTATTTAACAGATAGCATGTTGTTCAATCCATGCTTTACTGCCAGGAAAAAAGTGTTGTTGTAATGCTTCAATGGTTATCCCACGATAGACGTGTTACGTAGATAGGACATAGCGCGAACGATGCAGCGCTTTTTAAATCTATTATACTGCCCTTATTGTGTTCTATGAAACTCACCGTGATTTGGCTTGGTAGCATTATTACTGTCATATAACATGCCTTTGTCTCCGAGAGTCCTGCGCTCATAGTGTAGCCATAGTAACAGTTATCCTTGCACCATAAACCCTAAAGAACGCTGTTGCGTGGTTTATGGCTATAGCAACCTTCTCTCTTCATAGTAGATATAACATGCTATATAGATACTAATCTTTTGTTAAATCCAATAAAGGTTTACACTTACTTCGTCATCAGTAAACGCGTATAGTGTGAGTAGACCACCGACGAAACGAATGTTTGTCTCAAAGACGCTGATTTCTGTATCCTGAAATAATATATCGGAACAATTTACAAATATAGCACCGACTCAAGGTTTGTTGCCTATGAAAACAGTTTCATATCTTTGCTGCAAAGTAGACTAGCAATTGTACTGGAAATATTAAATTAAGAAGGAAAAATTGTATTATACTCTATTCATACCCCCAGTTGCATGTTATACCATGGTGATCGAATAATTTTCTTAAGTAATTATGTCACATATGCTAAACAGACGCAGTCACAAGTTACTTAACTACAACCTAGCTATGCTGTCCGCCATGGGTGGTTCACCTTAGTGTTCCTATTTTTCGTGAGCTTATCAATAGTGTAATTGCGATCAATTGTACTTACGAGATTTTTAATCTCTAAATTTTTTTCAATCCATTGTCGACCTTTGTCAAACTCCTCAACCATTCCCATAAGATATAAAGTGTCCATGCTATCCACGATGGTAGCACCTTGTTTTGACTCGCCGAAGATTCCAGCGCTGTGTCCCCGTCTTGTGATAGGCTTCAGTTCATTCTCACCCCACGCATACTTCACGTAGTTGTTCCAGGCGTGAGCCATCATCTGAAAATGACAATGCAATGGCCGTGATAATACTTAAAATAGCTTGACACCAGATAGGATACTCGCAGCGAAAATTGCCATGTCTTCTGCCCATTTTTGCTATTCCTCCCGCCAGACTTATATTCATTTAACCTGTTCTCCTTATTTAATAGGCAGGAATATGGTAATGAAATATGGTGACAGGATTATTTAAGCGGTATATCGAAATCTAATTTCTCTAAGTACATGCTCAATCCATCGGCGCTCGGCAAAGCCGTCAATAGCAATAGCTAGGCTAGCTAAATTTACTGGAACATTGAGCACGTGGCAATGAGTGTCTGAAACATCTCCAAGTATAATTTATTACAGCGTACTTATGTACTAGCTGAAAACTATGAGCTAGGTGATGAAAATGAAATAGCGGTTCCCGACGGTATTACGCCGAGCCGAAACGGTACTCTCAGTCAATTAATTCAGCTAACCGTTATCATTGCATCAAAAGCCAGCAACACACCTTGACAGATGTTCCGTACGCTGTTTACCAATAGATTGTCATTGTTTCCAGCGTGCAGATTCAATGACACAAGGCTGCGTCCGTGCAGAATACAGATGGTGGTATATATTTAATACATTCTCCCGTTAGTTTTTCAAGACTCTACGCTCTGTATGACTTTGTTTAGCAGTAATTGAACCTTTATCTAATGAGACATCTAGGGCTCGTTACCCTACACACATCTGAATGGAGCAGCCTTGGATACGGCCACAATACGACGATTCTCTAAACCGTGTCGTTTATCCACTTGTTAGGTAACAGGCACGCAGCACGATGGTGTTTTAAATAGGGTTTGTAATCTTCATGTATCTTATCGCTAATGTAATGTAACAACTTTAGAAATATGCATTCTATGCGAATTCTTTTTTATTGTGGACACCTTTATCCATTCACTTCCGTGGACGTTAAACACACACCTTCACCGCCACCCAAATGTCTGTTTGGCCTAATAGTCTGTGTAATTCCTCAACGCTCGCTTATGACTTGCAGACTGTAAGGAGTTAGCTAGTAGCTATTAACGAGCTTTTTTATTGCTGGACAATTTAATGAGAAGGCTTTCTACATAATGATACGCCGATTGAGACAAAAAGCACATGTATACCTAGCCTAATTTTCGTTTGGCGCACTTGCTCAGCTACTGAATCCGCCTATCCTTCAGTACATACAAATTAGCTCATTCGTAAAATATGGTTTGGTGGATCCAGCACATCATCATTACTGAGTCGTCTCGAAACAAAAGTACTACTTCAAGATCTCATCGTTCCAAATCAAATTACTAACGAGGAAATAAACTTTATGTTAAGGCACGGTCTCCATATATCCCTACATTTCTGCACACTAATTTAAAACCAAACGTGCATATCCGTATGTGTATTACTGGGCAATACAATGGTAACTAGAACGACTACCTAATAACTACTCAAATCGAAGACGCGTTTTACCTTAAAATAATGGATAGAATAGTTCTCTCATTAACTGACAGACTGTCAGCAATCCAGTGTTTCTAATGCTTCTTAACATCCTAACGAATTAAAAGCAAAAAACTAGAGAGGCACTCAGTAGAATCCAGTGTTTTTTTTTAAAATGTTTTTCCCGAAATATTCGTGTATTTTATTACGTGAGGCCTCGAAGATTTTAAATTATCCTATCGTAACAACTTTCACTTTAATCGAATATAACCAAAAGTATGTCCCATACAACAGCCGTGCAAGACTGCAGATTGTTAGATACGAGATAGCACTATTATGTATCATTTAGAAATATAGTAAACAATTTATTATGCAATTATATCAGAGTTGAAAATATCGCATACATTTCGGAAAAAATAGTTCCTCAGGTTGAATCAAATGCTTTTACATTTATAGTAATCATTATCATTGATGGCCCGCTAGATGAAGTTTAACTTCAACCTCTGACTTCAGGTGCAAATCGAACCACAAACGAAAACAGAAAATATATTTTTGTTTAAATGAAATCAAACATTTAGATTCAATAAGCAATTCCAACCTGCGTTCTAGGTACGAAATTTCTCAGGAGCAGCTTTCATTCATCAACGTTTCATTTCATCATCAACGTCATCCTTTCTGGCCAATGGTGTCTTGTATTATGTCTTTCCTCATCCTTCTAAGTTAGCCAGTTCCTATTCTCGGCGAACGCTAACGCTCAGTAAACAAGCCATTGAAAGCATAGGAACGACTCGATAGAATCAGCGTCCTTTCGCATTATCTTATGGATTTTTTCTCTGATTGCGTCACTGGCATGGTTTCATCATATGAAACAGCCGGTTAAAGAATCGAAAAAGGTTTTTTTTAGCTTGCATAACAATGCCAAGTTTAGAATCGTACAAATTAAGGACACTGATTAAGGACGCCAACGTAATTTACCTTTGCTATGCATATGTCGGACACTAATATTATAGTGTATCGAGGATTAGAACATCCGGCCCTAGCCGTTCACGCAGTAAGCCATCATCGATGATAACTGTAACTCAACAAGATGATGATCGTAACACTCAAGCTTGTAACAGCACCTCGACATCAGATTTCGATTGAGATTTTGCCAGAGACCACGGTCGACAGGAAGAAACAGGAACTCTAATTAGACTACTTGCACTTCAGAGAAAAACAGTAACAGAGAACAGGGAACGGTGGGCAGCAAGCAGAGTGTTGCTTATCGGCAAAACAATACGGCACGATTTATAGACACTTCCAAAAATTCAATTAAAGGTAGAATAAACGTAGTCAGACTTTGAAATTTGTAAAGGCTGAAATAATGTCGGGGACTGATTGTCCAGCAATACTGCCCTTATTCTTAAAGCAATATCCGATATGTCAATGTTCTGCAGACGACGGTTTATTACCATAACCTATGAAGCGCTTCCCGCAATCCTGCATAACCAGCCATAGAGGAAATTTTTAAAATAAACTCGAGAGTTGCACATAATGGCTACAAATCACGATGAAAACCTAACATTAAAGCTCTTTGTACTGCTTTATGCTAGTAATACAGTTTTGCCAGCAAAAAGGTGCCACCAGGTATTAGAGGTGTAGTAGGAAGGTGGGAGAAGAAGTGTAAAAACATAGATCCGAGGATATGAAATATAATACATCCATGGATTCAGATACTTACTTTTCAGATAGAAATAAATAATAATGACGTAAAACGAACATATAGAACAAAAGAAGCAGACAAACATGAATAAATAAACGAGCAAAAACCGGGCTCAGGTAGACATATGCAAATGTATCTTTATATCAACAAAGACATAATGAAACGGATGCAACAGTAACATTACACGCGAATACATCAATATATCAGGCATACACTCAGATCTAAAGGGCAAATAGCAGGTTCTCAGACATTGCAGTATGCATAAAGGTACGCACTTAGAAACCTACATGAGCGCGCGGCTTAATTTTTAGAAGAGCTTCTGCTATGTCACATTTTTGGACGCTCGAGGCGCTAGCCAAGGGTAAATACGACGTAACCACCTTTGAAGAGTTCACAAAAAAGCACTTGGCAATTGAT
Source organism: Varroa destructor (assembly GCF_002443255.2). Taxonomy (NCBI): domain Eukaryota; kingdom Metazoa; phylum Arthropoda; class Arachnida; order Mesostigmata; family Varroidae; genus Varroa; species Varroa destructor. The sequence continues at coordinate 1,001,203 of NW_019211456.1, read as the reverse complement.
CGGCTGTTATTTCCAGAGCGGAGGCAGTACATTCAGCGAATGGCAGCAGACGGGCCAGTTTTAGTTGAAGATTAGATGGCCGATGATTAAATGTTTGCAATCGTTGAGACTCTTCGTATTAAACTAAGCAGCATGTAAGAAGACCCATCGGTGAAGCATCATAACTTGAATGGGGGACCGCAATTGTCTGACAAATACACGCAAACATACGATTGAATATTTCGACTTATCGGTCGACCTAGTCACAGGGAACTATCGCCTTGACCATACGAAGCCGCCGGAAGGAGAGACTCTAGCGATGCATTTGTACCCGTAAATTATACATAGAAATCTATTTTTTTAAATATATGATCCAAAAAAAGGGCATGTCGCGTATACGCGACTGATTAGGCCCTTACAGCGGCTGCGGATTTAATGAAGTACTACAGAGATTAGTGGAACTTTCAAAACCAACGGTCGGATAACGTTTTAGATACAGCTATCCTTGACGATCGTCCTACTCATGGATGATTTCTCCATTTCAGATCTTATACTGGATAAGACCAGCATATGATAAAATTAGTTATCAACGATAAAACAGCCTAAACATTGTGAAATATTACGCTCTTTAGAAAAAAGAACTAATTTCTGAAAACAGGATTCAACCCGTCATCAAAGCCTAACACGCAGGGGCCTAGCCCAAGGTGAAGTCCTAGCAACCTAGAAAGAAAGAGCATAAAGTAACTATTTTACGTAAGCCGTCTACAGACCAATTCACACCGATAGGCAAACTTTGTAGCGGACTATAACTCGCAGCCTTCACCTCGTACACGATTTTGTCATTTGTCTGCTCGGACTCTGTGATAAAGACAGCGAGGTAGACCCGTAAACCCCTGTATCGGTAAGCCCACATGACAAGCCTCGCTACCTGAAATACTTCTCCCCCACTCAGCTAAAAAACACTACACGAGCTCCTTAGATCGCTTAAGTGGATATCATTTAAAAACGTAACTACTTACATATAGTTGAATGCTACAAAAAGTGATGACCTTCATAAATTTACTTGTTTATGCAGCACCCCACGCATAAATGTTCTCCTTGCTGAAGATCAGTTTAGCTCATGCAAGGGTTTTAAAAACGAGAGCAGTAGCACCCACTCCTCAAATTATTGGGTCTGAATCGGGGAAGTAGGATTAGCTTCTCGTAGCTGGGCCAGAGCTCCAGTGCTCTAATGCTTAAACAGTGAGCGGATAGGATGTAGATACAGAGCATCGTATCTAAAAAACAGAGCCTTCAAAGTTTTTTGAAGTCACAAAGCAGTTTACCAATTGCTACCAACTAACTTGAACAAACTAACAAAATACATATAGACCTAATTGTTTTCTGACAAAACATTCGATTAATTTGCTTGGCTAAGAAACGACGTAGTCATAAAATCCAGTTGAGCGAGCACCGAAATCTCGCGTTACCGAGACAGTCGACAAGTTAATATCTTTAATTTTGTAATAATTACCTAATTCTAAAGGTAGTAGTATAATTCTGGTCCTGTTAGACCGACAAAGGTCTCTGTCAAAAAGTCGCCATACGAACCAACTTCAACAACAGAGCAGTATTCTTTCAAATCGATAACATATTCAAGGTACTTGACACCATGAAAAGCTATTGACAGTAAGCATAAAAATGGATCATTCGGAAACAGGCAGTGAAAGATGAACCGAAATCATTTTCGATGTTAATTCAAATATTCTCAATGACAGCTAGAAAGGCATAAAGTAACTTTTCAGTATGCAACTTTGATTTTACATCCCAACGGCAGCAGCAGATAACGGTCAACTTTACAAATTATTTTGATTGAAGTAAGTGCAATGAAATGGTTCGTAGGGATTCACTGACATGACTGACTATTACGTCCTTCTGGGGAAACAGAAGTAGCTCGATGAGTCTACGTTCGACAGGACTGAGTAAGGTACTGTCGTATCATACAGCAAAGTATTATTATATTATATAGGAAAGTGTAGGACTAAGATCCACTCCAAAATATATAAGGGGTGTAGATGTATGATTCGTCTCTGTATATAGCGCGGAGACCACGTATCTGGGTGGATCGCAGGCTAGTCCATCTATATAAAATCTGTAGAAGTTCAATCAAACGATCTATAAAATACTGGTCGTATTTCGTCGAAACAACAAGTGCATTTTGATATACTTCGGGTCAGTGGGTTGACTATTATAAATTCGATGACAGCGCACGATCTACATTGGATACAGTAGTGTCCATTTTTGAGAACCGACATTAATAATTGGGGAATCAAGAATCTAGTTTATTCGGTGATTAAGTGCGTGTCAATAGCAAATTTGTTGCAGTTTTCTTGCTCTAGTAAATCTGTCGCTTTTTTGCAATGACCTCCTCAATATTCCCATCTTTACAGTTGCCTCTTATAGTCTTTCTACTAATCTCGTTATCTGGGTAAAAGTATCTGGTCAGAGTAACTTCACTGTCTCGATTTGATTGCCTTCAGTCACTGTTATATACTTCGTTATCTCACCGAGCCTCACTACCTTATTACAGATGTTGTCTCACTTCCCACATGCAGTTTTTCATTGTCCTTCTCTATTAACCATGTTACCTTATTGGTGCTTCGTAACTTCTTTATTCCTTTTGCAACAACTGTTCTGTCCTTGAACTCGAGTTAATCCGTTAATTTAAGAAGTAACAGGGTGGCACTTCAAAATCTTACTCCAGTTGTATGAAATTGACTTCCGGCGCTGCACACGATGCTTGGACCCGTTCCATTAATTAGTCTGTAATCTAGTCTTCAAATTGACATAATTTGCACTCATTTATGCAATATATATGTATATATATATATATCATTCGACGCTTAGAAAACAAAAAAGTTAGTCCTAACCTTTACAAAATATCAATTTGGTGCCTATCTTCATAATCAAGTTTCATATTTAAACCTTCCAGAGCTTCGCAGTGATTACCGAAAAAAGTCTATCAGCTTGTTCTTCTGCTTGAAATAATCACGAGGTGTCCGGCTTAACCGAATCTTTACAGGTTGTTGACTTTCGTCTCGTAAGGGCTGTTTGTGTTGCTAATGGCTTGTGTAATATCTTTAAGGGGCAGTTTGTCTGCTGATACTGGGCATATCTCACTTTGCTTGCATTATATGGCCGGCAGTCATTGACAATTCCTACACTAATTAGCAACCGCTCTAGCGTAGCAATGTTACTCTCACAAGAAGATAGGTCAAGTAAATTCAGCGAGCATAAGTGATAATCAATAAAAATAAAGTGATAATTAGTGAAATGAGAGCTAAGAATTGCAACTGCATAACTGTCAAGATGCAAATTCACAATCAAGCTGTGTTTGAGAGGTTGGGTATAGCACGACTCTAACCGCTTAGTGTCGGCTGCTAACAGGCTTATTACAAGGCGGGTCCAAATCAGCGCGGGAACGGGGTATCTGTGAAACGTCACAGCGGAAATATGGAACGGTAACTGTTCAAGTCCAGCCGAACTATAGTTTAAATTACCCTGAATATAAACCTGCCGACAGGCATCAAGGCGTCTCCTCCAACATCCTTCTGACACTTCAAAAGCGCAGTAAAATTATTTAGATCTTAAAAGACGAACTCTGCAGCTGATCCTCGACCGGTGATGTCTATTGTTAAAAATGTCATCCTGGATTTCCTTCATTTAGTACTCTAAATTAATGAAGTGATCACACCTAAAAGATGGATTTTGAGGCATTTGCAATGATCGTTCAAATGTATATAGTTTAAATGAAACTGGTTCTAAATGGACGATTAAACACGGAGAGTTTTTTTCTTTCGATACGTTCTTGCCTACTATGAAACTAGAAGATTTGTTGAAAGAGATGATAGTTAATAATTCTTTCGAGTTTTTATAGAAGCTCCAGCGTTTGGTTCAGGTTGTTCGATAATTTATTTCACGCTTGTCTAGAGTTTTTCGTTCTTCTTTGCCTGCGATTTCCTCGTGTCGTGGCAGCAAAGGTGTTTAGCTTATGGTGCCGTTGCATCAGCTGCTTGAGGTACAGCTGCCTAATCCTTGTTCGTAGGAATGGAAGCTTTCTCGCACCGTCCTGGATTCGTCCTTTTCTCAAGCCTCGCCCCGTTGTTTTAAAGAGTACACAATGATGTAGAGGCGAGAACGCGACGACATACACGTCCACCTATCTTCCCAGAAATGCAAACACCGAGCCACCCGCCCACGCAGCGTGACCACCGGCCTTATTCAGCGTTATGAGCAGCAGCTGAATTTCGGTTCGTCCTGAGCCCACGACAGGCTAGGCCAGAGGGCGGTAAAAAGGAAGAGAGCGTCGAACGTAGAGAAACCCTGAATCCTCTACGCTCATATGCTTGCTTATGGAAAAAGCCCCACCTTCCTGTGTTCTTTTTTCACGCCATCGTCATCTGTTTGTTTCGTCGGAGAACCTCCTCTTCCTACATCTTGTGAGTTCCCTTCGCTGTCGTACTTTCCTCATTCTTGCCTTGATCGTAATTTTCCCGGCGCTTCTGCTACATTAATTAAATTTAGTTAGCTAAACCAAAACAGCAGTGCTGGTGATGCTGCTGCCGTTATTATTACTATTACAGGAAAAGTACTATCAACAGCAGTATATATTGATGTAGATGCATGAACGTGCACTGATACGGACAAGTTTAAATTAGAGCTGTGGCTGTTACCTCTATTGTTGCTATATAAATGCTCTGTGGCACATGGAAAATTGGTGAGTAAAGTGTATGCGTACATGCAAAATATATTTATTAGGTGCCGCGCCAGTACTTCTTTTTTCCTTCGTTTAAAGACGTTCATAGGACACAGCAGTGGTATAACAGCTCCGCATAGCTTGCATTATACATGACTAGCATTTACTGTCCATAGCAGTCAGTAAAGGGTATTGCTAAACAGGGTAGGATCTATATATTTGAAGTTTATGGTCCGCTCTTCGATCATCTAACCGTTGTCAAACAACAGCGAAGATCGCAAGTTTGCGTTCTGAAATATGGGACAAGCTGCTTCTTAACAGTTTTCTATGTTCGCTTCGGTCCAACATTCAGACATGTACTCGTCTTACCCCAATTAACCAAAGTTAAAACAAGTTGCAACGCAGAGAACTACGTGGAAATAACTTAGTAAGATGACACGAGTGAAAACGGTAACAGCGATGGCTATTTGGGTTATATATTTAATAGTCGAAGGAAAGCTTTTGATTAACTCGACGTTACAGTAGGATGTTGTTGGTCATTGCTAGAATTTATTAGTACGGTCATTAGTTATCTTACCTAAAAGTTTTGGGCTGTGTTTTTTTTATCGACGCTTCAAATAATATCTTAGAAAGGAGACCAGTAATCATAACACAGAACCTTTGGTTAATAGTAAGGTATGTGGTTGTTAGGAAAACATGGGAACACCGCCCTCTGGTCCTTTCTCGCCTCACAACTGACGAATTTCAGCGATAGGTTAATATAAAAACCGGACAGAAGCTTTTTATCATGTGACTCTGGTGATCAGCTTAGAGGCAAATGTTATTACCTTTGTTATAGCTGTAAAGCATACCAAAAGCCCAAGTGAGCCGAAAATTCATTCGTTACCTAACAAAAATGAATCGTGGATAACCTAACGGCAGATATTACAATTCTAATACACTACTGCTTTTAAGCGCTCACGGCAGCAAAAAGCCATTCAATTAAACGAATAATGAACCTAATTTTTATTTTCTCAAAAATTAGATACAGAATTCATCTCAAATCTGCAATCGCGAGAGACGAATGAATTGATCATGCGGTACTACTATATTAGTGTAACTGCGTTCAGTTACCTCTTAGGCCGTGTTCATTGACCAACTTGCTTTTCAGTTTTTTATAGCTTGAGATTGACGTCAATAGTTCGTGTGTTAAAATTGACCCACCTGCCGTGTTCGTTAACACTATCAAAGTTATTAAGCTGACGTTCGTCGTGGTATATCTGCTCAAGCCGTGGAAGCTACGATGAGGATATAAATTCGGCTTGATCTGTCAAAAGCTGTGTGGGTTCTCACAGATCTATTCTACCTGTTCTTCACAAATCGGTGACACTAGCCTATTAAGGGAGAAAGACTGGGAATAATATTAACAATTAATGATAGGCAAATTTGCCCATCTGTAGTCACTAAGATTTTTACTCGACCGGAGATATCACATCAAATCAGAGGAAGACTCTGTACATCCGACGACTCTAATTATATGTTCGATGCTTTCAAGAACGCTAATGGTTGGCAAGCTCGACAAACACCTTAGAAGCGCTGGACTTTTCTTACCTACTCAGTCCGGTTTTCGAAAGTTTCAGTTTACTGAATTGGCGCTGGCACGCCTTTGACTGGAGGTAACCGTCGCCATTGAAATTAGGCAGATATGCCTTAAAATGATTCCAAGATGCAAAATCACTTGATCCTCCTGTACATATTTGAATGTCTAGGGTGCACACCCAGCACCATCGATCGCTTTAAGACATACTTTTTTGGAAGACAACAAACAGCAAAAATTGGTCATATCGAGTTCGCTTGAGAGGGAAACGGCACTGGAACCCTTCAAAGTTCGGTTTTCGAGCCAAACATGTTGACTGTTTCCGTAAATTTTATTCAGCTTAAAATATCAACAGGTTACTTGTGTAAGACCGTCATTTATGCGGATGACACCATTACACTATTGTGCATCCAGTCTACCAGCCCGCCAAGAATATACAAACTGATCCTGAGCATGTCAAAGAGGCTACAGAAACTTTCGGAATATTTGTGCTTGTCGGTAATGCCAGTGAAATGGGAGCCGTTCGTTTCAAAAAGTCGTTCATACATAACGCGTTATACTTGATGGAAAACCCAGTTTTTACAGTTCCAGACCATTAAGTGCTTGGAATAACATCTGCATGCGAGGCAGTCTTACCTGAAAGCTCAGCAACCTAAATTCTACGTCACTGAGGATACTCAGAAAAATTGGTGTTTCAATAAAGGTCTCCTTGATAAAATGGCACTGCTGCTGTCAGGGCACCTTTTGCTACGTGGGGGTTGTTATTTGTAGGGCTCAAACTATTCGAAACGATGCCTGAGGGCAATGATTGGCGGGACCTGCAAAGTTTCTATGGGTGACCTCTTTGACTCAATGGGATTGCTTTCCGTCGTCAAATTGTATTGTCAATACTATATAGCGCACACGGCTTGCCTTGCCTACTTCTAAAATTCTAGAAGGTATGATTTCATTGAAAATACGTTTTCCGCCTATTGCCATCGTCAGCCGCTTGAACCGTCGTACCACCACGTGCAAATTTCCCCTAGTTGCTAATGAATCGAGAAGACATGCGTTCGCTTGCTGCTTACTTTTTTTTTGTCAGTCTGGCGACACTCGCTCACTCAACTGAGCGAAAAAATTTTAGAAAAATTCTGAAGGATGTCAATAATCGGATTATTATGCAAACAAATTTTGAATGTTTTTAACTGTTACTTATAATTGTGATGATGTTGTAATAACAATGGTGTTAAATATTGTGGGCGTAGCACTTTTTACTGTATTTTTTTGCATCAAAAACGCATTTTGATAGATAGATAGACTAAGAGTTGGCACTATTTCATACACACATCAAACAGTCCTTAACACATTTAGCAGTCGTCTTTAAGCGAGAATTATAATTAAAAGTAATATTTTAATCTTAATTTAAGCTTTGAATTTGAATCATGTCTGATTCTGAGATATGTTATTATTATTATTATTCTTATTAGTTACAGGTGTATTAACAAAACTGATTATTTACCTTCTAAACCTTCACCGCATTGTAGAAGCAACTTAATTCACAGAGATCGTGCCGAATTCAAAGTGAAGGTAAAACGTGCAGGACTCCTTTAATCGTCATCCTCAGCCATCGCTTAACGATTCCCACAGAGAAGTAAGCCACCTGTTTGTCAGCTTCTATGTTTATGATAGAACCATTGCAGCCATTTTCTTTCGCGAACATCACAGATTATCCACAAATCCTATTACAACTATAGCGGTTTTGGGATGCTTCCTAATCATGTGGGTATGGGAAGTCAGGAGGACCCGAGAGTATGGCGATGAAATTTGGTTTTATAGTCTCATATGAGTGTTTCAAAAGCTACTTGTAGGATTTACACCTTTGCCCGCAAACTTAATTCGTTAAGCCTCAAATTGAAGCGCCCTCTGCAACCACTAGCTCAAAATAACAGCACAAGCAGTCCTCGAAAATTTTTGACTCTGAAGGCCTCTGAAGGGAAAAGCATGATTGGTCTGACCGAAAAAAATTGACACTAGAATGGAAAAACTAATGAACTTGTGGGCAGATGGCAATGTTCCAGCGATTGTCATCTTTTTATTATGTCTAAATTCTCCAAAATATAAAGATTCGCCATTGTCTACACTCAAATAGCCCAAAGTTTACACGTTACAACAACAGGTTTAATGTACACAATTATCAGGGTCTTGTTTTAACAACTGCATTGGTTACGTTCGCTATCTTGCATCAAGTTCCGCCACGTCTAGTAACCTAACGAACATATACCACTGTTAAAGTAGTAAACCGACAACGTTTGCAATATAGATTTTTGAAAGCACCAAAAAAAATACATATATATATATATATGATTAATAATTAGATTGCAAAAGAATCTATATAAAAACCTGACTTTTCCTTCTACCGCAGATGCTGAAAGTATTTAGCGTTCCGGTTAGCACAGCTAACTATGGGCCATTGAGTTACAAACTTTGGCGCTGTGGCGCATTCATGTTCCTTAAAAAAAATTAACTTTAAAAACAAGCCTATGTCAATTGGTGCAATATTTGTAGAGCGAGCCACCTGTTTGGAAGTTTGTCGTCGCAAGAGACCCTTACATCACAAGGACAGTGCCTTTTACCACTTGGTAAAACGGATTCTTGTAGTAAATTCAAGCAACTGGCAGAGGTACCGTATTATCCTTTGCTCGAAACTGCTAGTAGACGTATGTGGTGTTTCTTCGTAACTTATATATTTAGAGCTACTCAATAGATGCAATGATGGCGATTAATTGCATCATTTAAGAGCTTTAAACAATCCTTTCTGAAAACTGTACATTATGTTCATTATAGAAAATTATATTTTTGGGTCATCTTTACTAAAAGATTATCTTTGCTTTTTCTTCGTGCTTTTATTGATACACGGTTACAATTCAAAAGTAGCACCAGCAGCCAGTATATTGATTAACCGCTTTGCGATACACACAGAGGAAAACGTTCCGAGAACCTTGTTTATTTCCAGCTATAGCATTCTGTCGTTTCAGTCCATCGAGGTGCTCGAACGAACAATTTTCAACGTTCCGTTTCAATCGGTTTTCCTTGAGGCTGGTAGCGGTTAGCGTGCCGTCGCCTCCACCATCAGGCAAAATGAAGTTTAGTTCTTTTTGCCCTGTCCAACAACCAGTCTGTTTCTATTTGTAGATTATTTGTTAGCAGCAGGTGGCGGCGGCGGCTCTTTCCTCTATATAGCCCACTCGTTTTAGTCGAGAGATGACGGCGGTCAGTGGCTATAATGGGGACGACAGCTGTTGCACAGACTTATTTTGAATAAAGTGTATTGCACCTTTGATCAGAAATTGCAAAATGTTCTTTTAACTCAGTGTATCGGATGTAAACGGATATGGAGTTACCCGAATATTCACAAAAACATGCTGTAATAATTCTACAGTTTTACTTGTAAGAGCAGAGAAAACGATACGTTGTGTTCATTTGAGCTTCAGTCTGAAAGGCAATTAGAAACATTTTTCGAAATACTGCTGCGTTCGTTCGTTGAAAAGTTACCAACATTAGTTAAGAAGAAATCTAAACAGAAGTTGAATAATATATTCGATATTATGTTCGGCTTTTTTTTTATTTTATTTTAGATATTTAATAAGTTCGAATGACGGTTTATACACCAAATAAACGCAAATGAAGTCTATTTTCACCGAACGTCAAGTCGATTTTCATTTTTTTTTCAGTTGACCTTAGCACTGCTGTTGGCTACAACAAAGAAGAGTTCCACCTTTCTGACAAATAACAAGTAGCCTATAAGCTTGACCATACTAAGTGCCTCATCCCTAATTGCACGAATCATGGTTCATAATGAGGCGTGCTAAAATTTATGGTGTCGAGAGAGACCTCTAGCCTAAAAGGATGACTGTATAGACCATGTAACTCCAGTCAATATTTAATTCAATTACAAATAATTAAAAAAAGCTTTGCAGATTAGTATAATCGCTATCGAATTTTGAAATGTTCATGCTATAAATATCGATTCAGCTTACCGCGCTCATTTTCAATTATTGGATTTTGTATCTAATCTCAGGATGCTAAGATGCCATATTAAGGTTAGGCATTTCTAAAGGCAATTATTTAATCGACTGCGCGAGCCGACTCATTAGTTTCAATTTTTATTATTTGTAGTATACAAAATAATAGTGCAAGGTTGTTCCAAACAGGTTTGAAGATCGATACGGATTTTCTACGACGTACCAAACACTCTACCCTTATGACATCGCCTATTACCAACATATCTGATTGTTATAAGCTAATCTCGTGCGCTTTGAAACTAAACGTTTTTTTTTTAACTATTTGGGCTATAGTGATGATTCTTTTTAATGTGTGTTAAAAGTACTTGTTCCTTTTTTACACGATTTATCCCAGAGCTCTTGAAGCGTCTGGACAGCCACATATATATACTGTTAACGTTCTCGTATGCAATTTATCTATAGCCCCTCGAAATATACTGATGGTGACAAACACTTGCCCGCTAGTTGCCCTTTTTAAGCAAGCTCCGTAGTCGCACAGACTTAGACCAAGAGGGCTAACGGGTTGAAACCAACGTTAGATATTCCTTTCCTCAATTCGGAAACTAACTGTGGCGTTGGTGGTTAGGGTGTGGCGATGTTATTAAGTAGGCAGACGTTGTGCTTTCAACTGGCGTGCCAGTGGTCCATGAGCCTTTTAAGAAACTCGAGATAACAGGCTGCATTCATTGTTATATTTTTGGTGAGCACTTTATAGTAGCAGACGACCCTAACGTCTATTGCTAGTGCTACCATCACTTCACGTCCGAACCTATTCGATGCTGCTGCTGAACTTGATTTCTCCCTAGCGCGATAGCAGTTTCTCACCTTTTTCCGCCCCTTTCCATCGTCCTCCAGACGGGTTTTTTAATCATTGAAGCTCCGCAGATAGCGTATAGAATACACTACACGCATTTCTAACTGATCTGGAGTCACGACGAGCATATTTTTTGTCTGTCTTTAGCAGAGCATTTTCAATACTTGGGTTATAATTAGGTTGTACATTACATGTGAAATGCCAGTTTTGGCCAACAAAAGGTTTACAAATTTGGCCTTCGATGACAAGTGTCCTTGGTTGTGGCTATGCGCTCTTTTTGTCCTTGGGGTCCCAACATCTGATCACTCCCTCATTGATATTCAACGCTCCAATCTCCATTTTTAAAACATTTTCCATATTCAGGTACTGTATTTTCACGTAAAGCCTCCTTGCCTAATGTCTCCATCAGTCCTTGATAAACTTCTGCGGAGTTATGGCTCTCGAGGAAAGAAAATTTGACCAATGATCGTTAACGTTCACAACTTTTTGTGACGTTTTTCTTTCTAAACTTACTTCTTCGAAAGTTAAATTAACGGGACTTCACTCACAAGCTTCTAGAAGACCGAAATGTTTACCAGGCAGAGTCCATCTGCTGGCGTCGGATAGCTCAGCACTTATTAAATTTCAAAGTCCGCCGAATTCGCTTGAAAAAATCTAATATTTTGTATCGTTGTAGCAACGATTTGTTCGTTATTTTACAGCTGTCTTTCCTCGTATGGTTTCAATGTCGCTTGCTATCAAATAGCAGCTGTGGGCAGATCGAAGCTTTTATCTTTTTTTATTTTTATTCATTTTCTTCCACTTTTGCTGCTGCTGCTGCTGCTATTGGCAACACCTGCTGCCGTTTGTCCGTCCGTCTGACCGCCCCCTGTGTTGTTTTTCCTCTTCTTTAGACTCCCTTTTACAAAAAACCAAACAGCAGGGAAGGGCTACAAAGGGAACGAGAAATATAAAGGCCAGCTGTGATAGTAATAACAGCAGCCGTTGTCGTCGCTTTTGTTTTCATTTCTTGTTTTCATTCATCGTCTTTAAACCGCCACTCACGACTTTTGCTTTTTTGTACTGCTTAAAAGGTCGCCGCTGATGCTCCTTTGCATCGCCCTTCCTTCGGTTATTTCCTGCTGCTTTGGTTCTTTGTTCTGTTTGAAGGGTGATGTTCAACGGCGTTTGTTCTATAGGCCGCTTATATTATTCCTTAAGTTAGGCGTTTACTGTTTGTTCATTGTTCTGCAACTATATTCTATATCATCCATCGCTTCTTTTATCGTCGTCGCTGTCACGCACGGCACAGCAGTAAATTGATATTCGATTTTCCTACTATTGGACAAAATTCTCCCTGTTTTCTTGTTCGACGTTTCCTGTTGTTTGGCCTCGGCTCGCTTCTCTGTCCTGTGTCCTACTTATATGTTTGTTTGGTGTTCGCGTTTACCGCCTGTTTACATCTTGCCAACACCACCGTAAGTCACAATTGTGCGATCGAAAACGGATGGCGCTGGGCAGGTGGATGACGAATGTATGTTGAAGAACAAGAACTCTCTTGAATTCTCGTTGAACCAAGCTCGAGCTAATGATAATTAAGAACGCATGTTACGTACAGCGTATTTAGTTACTGTATTGCAGCAACTAAATATTTGCACATCTTAGGTAGTACAAAGTAAACGCTTGAGGTTTCCCCTGGCGACGCCATAATCATAATTAGTCATATCATGATACTGTTTGTTAGATAAGGAGTAATCGACGATTTTCTCAAATCCGGTGGTGTTAAGCAATTATGATGAAAAAAAAAAATTCTATGTAGAGAAACTGTTTTATGTATTCTCATTTACGAAGCCTTAAGCTTTTTGATAATGTTCGCATCAATAGCCATACATAAATATCATACGCCACGCTCAATAGACAAGCGGCCCGCGTTCGTCTGCTACATTTAGGAACACATGGTGGTCCAGATACGGGCCTACTTGACCCAATACGGGGTATTGATCTATTGTTGTTGTTGCAGTACTGGTCATCTCAAGCAACTCGCCAAACCTAACAGTGACCCGTACCTGATGCGCTCCAGTGCCAGAATACACAGTACGTTAACTGACAACCGATAACAGCACATCGACGGAAATACTCTCACCGTCGGAGCCTGACGCGTTAAACAGCTGCAGGCCTAGGCATCGCAAGCTGGCATAGGCAAACTCGAACAATATACAGTATACATACTTCCATCACCTGACGCAGTAGGTTACAAACACTGTTGCATCTTAATTTTATCTTGACTTAGATCAACTGACATTTGTTCATTTTTTCTGATAGAACTACTATCGCTCAGTATTTTTTCACCCCCCCCCCCCCGGTGACTTAAATGAATGACGACTAGTTTAAACTTTTCTAGTTGTAATGTACCGAAGCAACTATTGACCGGATACGGTAGCGAGAACCAAGTTACTGTTCCAACCACTTCAGTTAAACTTTATCATCGGATCTTTTTCTACCACTTCACTCTTTTTCCTCTATGTCTAAATATCGAACTAGGTCTTGCCCGAACCCTTGTCGCCTCGCTACACAAGAGTTATACTCAGCGGTAATGGCATTGTTTTCGGTCAAAGAAAATCCGTTTATTGTGCGTGTGCTGTCTTTAGCTATAAAAACGGTTCCCTTTGCAAATAGCTATCCATCCTCGTACATAAACAAATCTTTTCTAAAAACTCGACTGTCTTGTTTCCTATTTCGTCTGTGAGCGACGTACCTGTACTGGCTTAGAGTTTTTTCAATAGTTGATTATCTTCTTAGTTCTATTGGGGCTTAATAAGCGCTTCATTATGTTAGAGGCAGCTGAAATTGCCTAACTAAGGTTTAACAATTACTAACGCTACGATCAGTATGGACCCCTTTTTTCGTGATCTCCAGAAAAAGGTAGTATGCATTTTTGTTCACATCTTGACAGAATCTAGGGCCACAAATAGCCATATCGTCTCTTTTTAATGCCACAAATGCTAAATTGTATACGGTTCAATAACGGTCGACCAATTATTGCAGAAATTTTGAAAATTCATTTATTTTAGACCGAGTTATTAGATGACAATTCTCACACGAAAAACGCAGAAATAGGGCAACACCATTACGTCAAGACCTATCGTGAACAATAGGGGTGTTCACAGATCTTGACGTTCGTATTTCGTAGTGTGAAGTTCATGCATAAACTACCTTTCTCTTCCCCTGCCATATGTCCACGTGTCCCCCCAAAAATATAGCTCTCGTTCACCATCGCTGTTGCTACTGCTAGACTGTTTGTTTCATTTTATACATTCTTTCCACTGGTTATTGTTGTTCATTCGGTTGGGGGATCCATTAAGTTTTTCGAATAATACCATTTTCTAGATAACCGAACCAGTTTTTTTCTTTATTACCAAAAAGCTGTTATAAGCATCACCATCTGTTGAATGAAGTTTGTATCTATGAACTGATTAATATCAGATCCACATGAACAGGCATAACCTTGGTTGATTGGCCTCTATAGTGAGGTGTGCAATACCCTTCATCTGGCTCACATCAGTAGGAACGTATAATCACTATTCAATAATCATTCGTAAATCACACTGAACGCTTTTATATATATGTATATATAAAGTTCAATCGAGGTGTGCACCATTATCTATGATCTTTCGCCTATTTGAGCAACAGTTTATTTATTACGATGCCTTGGAAGTTTCAGGACGAAAGTTTACAAAGTCTCGAAAACTAATTTTCATATTATTATATCGAGATCTGAACTATTTCTCTGTTGAGAAATTGTCTCATAGCAATATCTAATGGGCATAGTGGATGGCAGATAGTCATCAACTGTAGCTGCCGTATATTTTCGTCTGCGATTTTTGCGGTGTGAGGTTGAACATTGCCGCGTAATAGGAATGGCTTATACTCGGTTCACTAATTTTTATCGTTTAATGCGACGTCTATTCGCATCTTTTAGTTCCAAACAGTAAACTCCAGTGGATGACGAATTGCCAGGTGTCTTTTGCGTTAAACCATTAAACAGACACCACTTAGGTTTTATAGCTGTACAAGGTGAGGTCCCGCTGGCTCAATTATATCCACCCACTGATGTGGCTGCCCGGGATTCTCATAAAAAATCCTTTTTTTTCAACATAAAGAATCACGGTTGTAGCCGGAGACCAAAAAAAGACAAATGTTTTTACTTCGCTTAAATCATGCAACCATTTTTTTTATCTGCAATCTGACTGAGGTGAACCGGTACAAAGTCATTGTACCAGTTCCGACACTTAGTTCTTATTTTTCAAAAATTTGTTGCCCATTTTCGCAGGGGATCTTCCCGAAGATCCATTAAAATGTTTGTACCAAAAGTTTACGGCGCTTCCAGCAATAGGTCCAGCATCAAACACAAAATTTATAACGCAAACCGCTGCTCTTGCCACTAAAGCTTCAAAGTGTAGCACATATTGGTAATTCACTTCCAGTTTTTTGATTTCCTATAGTATCGTCTGCCAAACGAAGTCCAAACGAACCGTTTCGGATGCGGATCTACAAAACGAAAACGAAGCGTCAGACCGATATAAAGTAATGATATTTTCATTTAGAAAGTGGATATTTCTTGCATTTCGAAATGACCAATTTTATATACATAAAGTCCCAAATGTTTTTTTTTTTTGACGCGTCATAACATTCTCATTGTTTTCTTCTTTTTCAAGTTGTAATTAGTTAGAAGTACTAGTGACCCAAGATAACCTTTGGAGTAAAAAATTAATTTTAAAATGCTATTGGTGTCACCGAAGAGTTCCAAAAGTCTGCAAGGTAATCAGGTCGTGAACCTGGCATTAGCAAATTAAACGTCTATCTCTTGTTAAGATGCTGTTGGCAAAAAAAAAAAAGCTTTATTACAACAACGATACGTGCCAATAATAAGAATGATCCGGGTTGAAGAAAACAATTTTGCCAATGGTAATTAAGAAAAATGTAAACAGGTAGCATAGTTTTTTTGAAATTTACTTTATCGATATAATTGCATCTATAGAGTAGCTGCAAATCCACAAATTACACTATGCTGCGGCAATTCAACTCAAGGATTCATTTGATCATTCTTTTTCAATGGCATAGTGACTAGAGCCTGCCATTTGAGTCCTCTGTATGAATCTATCTTAGCAGCTGAGGACTTTGGTTAAAATAACTGATTTTATTTCCAACAGGAGAGAGGACCTACACACTATCATCTCTTGATGAGAATCCTTCCAAAAGATGGCTTGCGTTAAGAAATACCATAAAATATCACCAGACCTGACGCCCTAAACTTTTTTTGTAAATGTATTTTTCAATTCTACCTCAGAAAAGCGACAAAACAAACATATCAAAAACTGCAATTGTTTAATGAAATCACTAGCTTTGTACTAATTATCAGCGGTATATTAACCAGGACAAAATAATTTTGGAACTGCGATGGAAGAGAAAAATATGTAGACTCTTTCACTATTTAAATATTAATTACATGTGAATAAAAACGGAAGTTTCAATCAGTTACGATTTTTTGGTTATATATATATATATATATACGTTATTGTGAAATTTCACTGATTGTTGAGTTTTATCGGAAATAGCTCCGCATATGACCTTCATAAGTTTTTTATGTGAAAGCTAGCTCGGTTTGCTAATGACAGAAGATGTGACGCCACTGTGGCAGGAGAAATACATTGAAACTGTATGAAAAAAGGAAGTCAAAAAACCTATGATGCAATGACCTGAACATGTGTGAACATTTGGACCATTACATCCAACGCAGTTTTTTTCACTTATGAACAGATATACATTCAGCCATTATCGTTACTCTTATCTAATCGATGACAATAGTACCATATGATTACAGATTATTTTAATGAGAATTTTAATGATTTTTACTACACATACATTCGTGATAAGGGTATGAAAAAGTCTACGGCTAGACTCATACGAAAAAAGCAGTCGCGATGAGAAATTACTGAGTGCGTGATAATATCAATGAAATGTACAGTTGACAATGTAGCCTAGAAGGTAAATAATAAGATAGCTTTACCGACAAAAAATAAAAAAAAACAAGAATAGAAGACGGTACACGAAGCAATGAGAAAACTGGACCACTTTCACCGTGCTACAAAAGTACAGACCTGTAACAGTTTCTCGATGGCGGTAGGGAGATGGCAGGGCTTGAAGCCACAATATCCACAAAAATCTTGCGACTTTATATCAAGATAAGTGGCCTTAATTGTCGTGAACCAAATTTGAAACGTGAACGGTTAAACTACTGATAGAAGTATGCGTTTTTCATTAAGTATTATTATTTTATGAGACACCCAATATTTCCGGTCAGTAACGTATCATCTTAGAAGTAAGATCATTTAATTCCTAGTTATCTGTATATACATATGCTAATAACAATCTATACAGTACAACATACACTTCTAAAAAACGCTTGACACCAATATTAAATCATGATAATTAAGATTATTTTATACGATTGAACTGACTCTCTATTTGTATCGCACTTGCTTCTAAGGGTAACACTAACAACAACTAACGATCGTTTCGTGAACATGGATACGATCAAAATCGGTTCGAATCCGAAATAACTCGGCCAGAGAAACGAAAGTCTTCCTTCTTTCGAAAAGAAACGAAAGTGACCTATGTATTCGCCATGCAGATATAATTCACCACTTCCTTGGCGTAAATATTTATTCAAAAGCACGACAGAAGCTAAAAACCGAAATCAATTTAGTAAACCAAATTAGTTGCACGGTAACAAATCAAAAGTAGAACATCATTTCTCATAGCAAAATCCTGTCATCATTGAGTTAAACGTTGCTGTTGCCGCTGACAATGGTTAAATAAGTCCTTTTGGGCTCAACAAGGCTTGTGCGTACTGTCCCCAAAATGGTAACATTATGACCGTACATCGTAGTCAATTTCTCGAATAGAGGAAACCATTGAAGGAATACCCAGCTGAATATGATTTAATTTATCAGGCGCCACCGCAACATTACATCGACCTCTTCTGCTGTAGGAGGCGTGCAGTTTCATAAGACTCTACTTAGCTAAAGGTAACATCAACTGAAAATTACTCCACCCATTCGCAATTGGCTGTTGCTTTGACGGTTACGCGTTGACGCTGCTCTTGCTACCGCTTCTTGTCGAGATATAGACCTAACAATAATAAGAGCTGTTGTTTATGTTTCGAGAATTTGATTTACATACTTCAACTTGAAGTACATATAATAAGTTAACTAAATGCCAAAGGTGTCGTACTGGATGCATCGATGAATGACAGGCGATAGCGAGGAACAAAAGTGGGTCCGCTTGGTTCATCGATATAGCCGAACTGCGGTACTTTAGCTAAAATTGGATAATTTTCGTGGTAACTTTCCATTCAATGTTTGTTTATTATACACGTATATCAAAACTAAGTAAAGCAACAGCACATGTAATAAAACATTCTTAAACATTCTGCAGCTTAGTCTCAAATACCATCAGCAGTTCAAGTTCGTAATGTAAATTAATGTATCCGAAAATGAAGTTTCCATCTTTCAAAATTTTGAAGCATTCAAAAAGATGTATAGTTACCAAATTATAACATTTTGTGACTTTATCAATATCCTGTATTTTCGATTAGCTCCCATAACTTAGTTGGCGACAGCGTCTATTCTTGCCATACCAATAAAAGAACAATGCATTGCTTCTAAAGACATCTTAATATGCCCAGAAAAAGCCAATCACTCCCTGAATGTAACGGTGCAAAGTATCGCTTTCAATTCGAATGAAACCTATACCGACCTGGACTTTATGGAGTTCATTAATATTTCTGTAAAAGTCACACTTTCAATTACTATATGTTGGCCTATGTGAGCATTTTTATGACGTGCATCCAGTGATAATAAATATACGAGCCCCGTAAAAAAAAAAAGAAAGTGTATTTCTATACCTATAGCTAACCGATAGCTAACCATATCATAAAATTTATTCTGAAGCAGCTTTCCGCGTTTTGCCACTCGTGAACAGTAAATAAATGTTTCCTTTGTCATTGTAATTCAGCACCATTAGTAACGCCTTCCGCTACATTTCCATTACAGAATCACCCACTCACCCTCCTAATGAGTAATGATCGCCCTCTGCTCAGGAAAAGCTGCTAGTCTCACACTTTGCGATGCCAGAGTTTAATTCGGCCTTGTTTTAAAAATTGAGAAACACTTCCACATCTTACAGAACTGCATTCTAACGTAGTCGAGGTACCGCCGCATACAATCACTATAAAAGTGGAAACATACACAGAGTAAGACTACCTGAAACTTAGAAGCCGAGAGGTAAATGCTACCGCAGGATGCAATGATATTTAAGCAAGTGATAAGTTTCTTGGTTAATATGTCGCTCGCTTAATTGGTCCTGTGAAATAGTATTACGTAAAATCAAGCAATTAGTTGCGTAAAAAACTATGCCCAATGCATTGTACTAGTATAATCATATTTTGAAGAGAATATAGGCAAAGTGAAACGCTTTTATCTCGACATTGCACACTACATGCAGACAAAAACAACAAGGGTCGAGAGAACGATACCACAGAGATATAGAGCGAAACTAGATACGGGGCAACGAGCGTTAGGTGTGATCGCTTTGTCCCGAGGAGAGTACATTATCTCCTGTATGGTTATCGGGATTCCCTAGCAGCGGGCTAGCGGTCAAATAGATGGTATCATATTTAATACGCTTAACAGCGACGATAAGAGTAGTGCAAGACGTGAAGTTGGTAACATATCAAGCATATAGACTCAATAATAGTCACATGGGGGGCATGGGGGGGGGGGTAAGCTCTCTTTAGTGAGTGAGTTTCTTACGAAAAAAGCTCCTGAATTTTTTTCCTAATTTCTCTAAGGTTTCTAATACTACGCTAGTTCGCAGAAAGATATCACATAAACTCTGGCTACATACGATCCTGTTTTATTCAATATGACGGCGTGGTCTCTTGATGGGAATTTTTATCACACTAAACAGTAATCAGTGATTTATAAATTGTTGCCCCTAAATTTGAAGCTATTTAAGAAATTATAGTTCTTCTGTTGAAAGTATAGCAGCCTTGGTTTTAGAAAACGAGTACACTTTGTACTCATGATGGGGCCTATGCTTTTTGTTTAGTGTGCTCATTCCTGATATAAATGAGATATTCTTATAATGTATCATAAGTCATATATCCATAACTCGCAAATAGCAGCTGCTTATTGCTCTGGGACAGGATGCACGCAGTAGATCTAAGTGATATAGCACTTTCTGTCCGAGAGTATGTAGCTACGGTACTGTCTATCCAATGTATACATGTTTTATAATGTAAAAGCAGGAACGACGAGTAAACATTGATCGGTACTTAAATCAGGTTATTAGGTTAGCATCACTAATCATTGTAAATATTTGAAAATACTTTGTAAGCAAATAAATACTCTCAAGTCTTCCAAGCCTTGTTGAAGACGCCGATGTCATTAAACAAATACTGAATCTTTGAAATTAACAGAGTTAGCCAGATTTCGCAGCCTTTTGTCTAAAGTGCATTCTAAAGCAGATCTGTACACAGGCAACCACAGTTTTAGAAGTGGCCTGACAGTAGGGGCCAAACGATAGAATTCTGCGATGAATTTTTAACAGGCTTCATAGTGTATGTACCCAGATAACGGGGTGTAATGGTTACTGTTAATTATTTTTTTAACTGTGGAAGGCTTTAGGTGCATTTAATTACTATTCCTGTTTTTGCAGTGAAATTTATTTTGGGCTTGAATACAAATTTCGATGAACTAACAATAATCACAATGAATAATACGAGTTTCCACGAAAGTTTTGAAGTTGTTAGAGCAACGTGTCCCACGTAGACGAAAACCTAAACTTTCTCTTAGTGGAGAGCTCTAGCAATTCGCACAATGCGCAACCTGGAAAGCTTTTAAGGGTTCTGTTTCAAAATAAGGTCGATTTCTCAGGTGCTATCAGTTAGTTCTACTCTACTTTTTTTTTCTGTCGTCGACAGGATAAAATTGGATTTTCTTTTGTAATCGTTTCATCGTCCATCCACAGAGTGTTTCTAATCAGCTACAAAATGAATGTTGTCCTTTACCGTAAATTACGCGCAACAGGGCGACCTGTTACAGACTATCAAGTAAACGCTGATCAACCAGAATTATTCCTCATGCAAGACATCGATGGAACTTGTCGCTTTGTTGTTGTTTCGGACGGATGTCTAAGGCTTTCAGAAAAGGACGTTTGAGCTTTGGTGAGATTCGAAAATCGATCCGATGAACAAACCGGGAAAAATCAAATCGCTCTCATATACCACACAGATTAGGCTAATTTAATCAGAAGCATAAGCGGCCTAAGTCATCTGTAACAAATAGCTCAAAATATAACCCTAATAGCTACGCATACCAAGAATGCGTTGGATGCTGTTGGATCTTAGCTCAGGTTTCCTTCCTAATAATAATATTCTGTACGCATATCCGAATAGGTCGCCTAATGAATGAATGAAAGAACGATTGAAAGCTATAAAATGATATGTAAGGCACAAAATATTCGCACAAAAATTGTGTAATACAATATATATCCTAGAGCGCCAGCAAAAGGTGGAATGATTTCCATATTTTAAGCTCGCTGAGTGTAATAAATGAGACAATAAAATCATGACATGGCCACAGCTGGAGGACGGAAACCGTGTTCTGAATACAACCGGTTAGCAGCCACAATCACACGTGTCGGCATTAGGCGCACGAAATTCAAAACTGTAAACACCCATACTCCAGTTGCTTGTCACTATGTAGCTAAGAAAAGTTCCTTCGGGCAATGAAATACACACAATGAAAAAGACCAGTAAAACTAAAAAAATCCTTAATTTTAAAAAAACTACCCAGGAAGACAGAAAAATGCATTCCTGATGGTCCAAGTACTTTCATGCATTGTTTAACTATTCCGCGCTACAAACGAGCAAAACTATTACCCATAGAATATTCCCTAAGGTACTTGAGAACACGTCTTATACCATGAACATATGATAAATGCGCTCTGAGGATATTTTGCTTGACCCACTTTTAATCTGGAATGCCTCAGAACTTCCCAACTCTGAAGTCTCCTTCAGCTTTACTAGCGTAAAGTGCGCGTACCTCAACCTCGTAGCCACGCAGCCTTCAAGATATCTTTCCCGCTGCATTTCTCGCATTTTCTTCTCACTGCAGGAACATGTACTTGTGGGGCAGATCTTAAAAAAATAAAAATCTCCGCACAACGTCCCTATTACAGAACTATACCATGCAACTATTCCAAGGTCGGCCTACGATACAGTGCTCGCTTTGTCATCACCGATATTACTAGAACGAAGCTACTCAACCGCTTAAAGACAGCAGCCAATCATTCTCGCTTATTTTCTTACAAGAAAATATTTAGCTTAGTCGGAAAATCAATAAAAAAAAAAAATGACCACTGGCTTGTTCAAGGCCCTGAGGATATTCGGATTATGGATCGATAGAGTTACGAATGGTAAATATATGTGCATACCATACGGACTGGCGGGTTTGCCATACATATGTTTTTTGTCGTTAGTTTACGTAATTTGATTCTGTTTACATAATCTGATTAATCTGACCTAGGCTAAAAAGAACCATAGTTTGAATACCCATTAACAGTTATCCCGTTGGAATTGCCCTGCCCAGCCCCGCCTAATCCGATACCCTGCAGCAGTTAATTCATCAGTTCGCCATAACATATTCGCCAGGAGGCTCAACTCCAGATTCGTCTCGTTCATAATATATTGGCTTTGATATTTTACTACAATCTGATTAAAAAACTTTTTAGTGCTATCTGACCAACTCTGTTTCCATAAGCTGAATAGAGCAAACGTACATAAATCACGTTGACCTTTAAACGTTGCCATTGACAATTATTGTTGACATTTCCCTAGTTGAGTAGTGCTGTTGCACCTATTTAAGGCCAATCGTTACATTCTTAAAGCAGCAATCCTTAGGCCATTAACACAGATCGGCCATTCCAGGACCGCTACTGCCCTTTTTAGAAGTTCTCAACTGCAAACACTGCTCCGCAATTGGAAAGTTTCAAATCCCACAACATTTAAAATTCCGAGACACAAAGGTGTAACTTTATGGCTAATCTTTGATGTCATAAATAATAATATGCATAGCCACAGCGTAGGAAATGTTTTCTATACTAGCGACTGTAAATAAATGAAATTGAGAATGTACAAGTAAAACGCCCTGCCTTCAAATGCCAATATGAAAAAAAGAGGCAAGAGATCAGACTTCTGTTAATTTCTGAGACATTCTCAGACCACGTCCGGACGTATCAACAGGCATCTCGCCACGTTGAAAACGGTCATGTTTGACACAAACAACCATTGTATTTCATCACAATATTTTATCAGAATTTATAGCTAAAAAGCAACTTGCAAATTACCTATTTCCATGAAAGGTTTCCTGTAGACTTTGTGAGAAATCATCAGACAATATATAAAGTAGCATAGCTGTCTTGTGCATGCAAGCAAGCACGGATACCTTCGTACACATATACTACTTGCTACGTTGCCACTGTACGTATATTATCTAAGCCAGATCTAGCACATATAGCGACACGTACCTCCGTTGATATGGTCTATCTGAAGTAGACATGCTATGTCCTGCAGGACGCTCTTTCATATGTCCCATTCTTTTACCAGGACGAATTCACTATAAAAATTTCCCGTCAGTATGAATGAGTCAAATATATTTGTGAGAACCTGCTGCCTAGTTTCCATGCTTTACAAAATGCGCAATTTTATGTTTTATACAACATAAAAGGTACAGCTGTTCATTTTATTCGACTGCCTTATTGTCATATATTGGCCTGCGGTGGATAGACGTCAAAACAACGACATAAGGTAAAACCATATAACAACTTATCTTTCATGGTTGTCCAAACATGACCTTCATGGTTTCAGATACGTAAGGAGTTTCCATTGTCTTCTATTACCAATTTTAGTTCTTTAAATGAATATAGTCTTTTATTGTCAATTGAAACAGTGTGTAAACATGGAAGTTTCGGAGTGAAACGTCTCTATGGCATGAGTCTGGCACGTCTATGATATTATTTTAATAAACGAAAAACTCAATAAACGATTATCTCCCATAATCCCACCAATTCGCGCCGGTATTAAGCAACACATTTTTGCTATTCGCCGACACTAACAGATATTCCGCACACTTACTTGTCCTTCGTATAGATAGTCGATCGTTTTGAGCCAAAAGGGTAAGGCTGTCGCGTACTACCTAATTACGTGGCACTGACGCTACCACCACTACCAACAGAGCTACCAAAGTATTTTAACTTATAATAATTTTATTATGTGGACCGTATCAAGACCGCACAGCTGTTTTCTATAGGGCTTCTAATCTATATTGGCATCAAAGGCGAAATCAGAAATTGAACGAGAATACAGTAATGGGTTGTAATCAGTTTAAGACAAGCTTGACTTTCTGTTGGTTCAAATAGTAAAGCCGTTATATAGATAATTCATATAAATGTAAACGTTATCCTAGGGCAGCTCCATGTTTTGCTAGAGTACCTTTCCCTGGTAAACTTCGGCCAATATGGACAAGTAAAGCAAGCACGTATTCAGTAAGCTGAATATAATCTACCAGGGAACTAATTCGTTCGCTTTTTCTGTTTTACATTTAATAAATATCGAACTACATATTAATTATGTTTCTCTCATTATGTCGCACGTCCCTCTATCTAGGTGTATATATACAAGTACTATTTAACGCATTGCACAATTGGTGTGGAGTTAATTTTAGGTCATAAAAAAGACGCGGCTTCTAATTTCACTGTTTTTTTTTTAAATAAACTAGGCCGGGACAGCACATTCATATAGCAGGCGACAGAGACGCCATTACCCGTGCGTGATTCAGATAAAACGCGTATCTTTACAAGAACAATTAAGTCATGCACTATAGTGTTCAATTAAGACAATCAACATAAGTTGTTTGTTTCTCCAATAAGGGAAATTTAGTCGAAGACTACGATTTCTATCAGTTGGTTCATGAATTGTGCTATTTCTCCACGCTTGAAGCCATACGCTTAGGATCTCAGATCGTATACTTATAAATAACAAAAATAAAAAGCTCTATTTTAATTACCTCTAACGGTGAAGCCAGATATTCCTCATAATATAATAAAAAATAAGAAAAAAAAAACTAAGAAAAAAGCCGGCACTACATATTAGTGCGGTTCCTGTGTTTCTTTAAAACTGGAGTTCTTACTTTCATATCTTCAAGTACCTTCAGATCACTATTTGTGTAACATGGTACCAATGTTGTTTCAGGAGAGGTATCGCGCACCCTATATAATATACAAGCGAAGGTCGAGTGATTTTTTACTATAAGCTCTCATGGCTGTTTCGAGCTAAAGCTGCTGTAACGTAGTTCGACTGTCTAAGTTTACGAAGCCAACTCAGTCAATACCGACAGGCAAAGATCTGTTATCCGATGGTATCAGGAACTGGAGTGTTGAGACGATAATGCAGCTGGAATCTGATCGAAATCCCTTTTGTCCAAGTCTCGTGTTCGAGCCTAAACATTCGCATAAAACACTTTGCTAGCAAAGATCTTTGAAGGTCAACACTTAAAAGCACGCCTGTTGTTGACCAGGATTATATTGCTATTGCAGAGGGTAAGGATACTACCTAAATATTAGTTGCTACACCTACTGCCACCACCAATAGGCTAACGAGGGGTGCAAATATATATACCGGGAACTGCGTACTACGATTGGACACATTACCCGTGAAATAGATCAAGGCCTGAAGTTTGCTTGCTTGCTGGCCTTAAGGACATGCGAATAAATTCTTGAAACAGAGACATGTTGGTTTTATGATGCGAAAGGTACCAAAATATCCCAATGGTATTTATAATGGCAGGGCGATTCGAATTACAGAGTGGACATTTCACAATGTCGTTTAAGCTACTAAATGTATTAAGTCGTGATACATTTTATAATAGATACAAAAATAATAATCATGATCACTTTATAGTAGACTGCATTGCATCATTCACATTTATATTTCCTATAGCTGTAACCGTCTGAATTGTTCTTAAGATTTATAGCATTGAATGATAGAAGCATCATGAAACCTAGACCAACTAAAGTTCCGTCTAAGATGAATTGGAATGTCAAATAACACCTTATAACCTCAATTTTTGATAAGTGTATTAGAAATGCCTGTTTTTAAGGTTACAATTCTACCATGGAGGGGGGACAGATTACGATAATCATCATCATCAGAAAAACTATTTTTATGTTTATTTAATTGCTTGATCAGCTTACGGTCATTATGAATACCTTGCCGTTTATTCGTATACCTGGAATACAGCAAATAGCTGTGACCTCGCTTTAAAATTCCAGTAAAGTGACAAACATTTATTTTTACACAGCCTATTCATGGGCCTATTTATAGGTAGTACTTCCATAAGACGGTGTTGATTTCCAGTTTGAGTAAAACTAATAATCCTGGAGTAAGCGCTCTACGGTTGTTATCACACAAAGAAAGAACAAAATGAAATCGACTATTATTAATGACCGTTAACATATAATTTTTTTTTACTCTTTTAAGCAACTAAAATTACTCTTTACATAAAGAAGTGTACTTTTTACAAGACTGGAACTAAATAAAATATAACAGCGGAGCGAGTTTTTGAATTTAACATATTGAATGTATTATAAGAAACTGGCTAACTAACTGACGTTCGAAAAAATTATAAACAATCCATTAGAGCTAACAATGTATTCAACCTGTGTTACTGCTGTTTCGAATCAAAGTAAGTAAATTCAAGCAAACATATTTGTTGCTCACCTCTTTAACCTTCTCGCGACGCTGTCGAGTCTCCTCATCACGTGGGATGCCTTGCCGTCTAGGGTCTATGATTGCCCTTCGCAGCACTCTCAAACCTTTTTTTTTGTCACTGGTTTTCCCCGTATTCACATCAATATGATTGTTCCGTTTGGCCTCAATATTTCCACTAACACCATTGTTATCTCCAGCTCCATTGCGGTTACTGTTCTCGATATTTTCCACCCTCTGGATCATGTTTTCGACCTGTTGCTGATTCACGATTTCGCGGAGATTCTCTCGCGGCCGGTTTCCATTATCTTGTACTCTACTCTCGTCGGCCTGGTCCAATTGCAACGCAACACCGGAAAGACTCTCACCTCGCCGAATCTTCTGTTCTAGTCGTTGTCTGTCCTGTTGTATATGAATGTCTTGCTGCATGACGACCTCTCTATGATGTGGGACATTGGGCAACAAAAATTCATTGACAGGCTTATCTAGAATCGGTTGTCGTATTGCCGAATTTTCAGGCAAGAAGAAAAACATCACGAAGCAGACACACATTGTCAACGCCATGAGAGCGAGGACGATTCGCCATCGTCCTAGGCCATAACCGAGGCTAATTGCCGTCCCGGCTGTTAATACAGGCGTGTACTTCGCATTACGGTGCGCAGATAACATCCTGTCGGCCGTGATTCTGGAGGTCGTCGTTGTCGATATCGTCAATTTATTACGTGTAACAATAAGTGATCGTGCAGATCAACGTAGGTGGTTCCGTAAGGCTTCAGCAGACTAAAGGTTTAGTACTGGGAAATTTTATTATGTGGCTGGTTAACATTTAAACATCTTATTGAATGCTAACTTGTTTGTACAAGTATTACGTGTTGCATCCTCTCGGTTGTATTTGATTACGGCGGAGACGGACAAATACTGCCACTTTCATGATATCTGCTACCTTGTGTTGATCATCATGAAAAGCTGATCTATTATTATTACTTGAGTATTAAGGTGTTTTTGTATATTCGGATTATTTCCGGAGTAACGATACTTTTTTAAAAACGTTGTTTACTGATCAGACCACTATGCTTATTAATAAAAGCTTGCGATTTATTTCTAGCCCAGTTTTGACTGGCTTGCTGCATATTTGTTTAATCCAAACTCATTTCAGCTACTTGTGGCAATTACTGCTAATAAAAGCTTTATTTCTTTTGTACACTGGACGTCACATTCGTCATTTGTTGCAGATTTCTCTTCTTACATGATGCTATGGATCTTCCCCTCTTTGGGCCAATGTCATTAAGTGATGTGAATGAGTAGGTAATGCATCTAGGCTATTTTAATGAAGGATATACGACATATTTCCATATGTGCTTTAAAATTTTCATTCGATGTATTTAACTTGCGGGCGGGCGGGCGGACGGGCGGGCGGTCGTAGGATAACAACGCTTATATCGTTTCTTAACAAGCTACCTGGAACCGTTGCTGTCGTGAAAAGTCACCGTTTATATATATATATATATATATATATATATATATATATATATATTAGCTGTAGTAGTTGCTAAGATTATAAAGGAGTCGCTTAGTGCTCGTTGTCATTTATTGTAGCAGCACACACACTTATCCACTGTGGACCGGTTATCCATAAATCCGCCCCTATACAATAAATAGCATATGGCATTTGCGCCTATCGAAAAATGCTGCCGCCGCCGCCGCCGTCGCCGCCGACGAGAACGATGGACGACGCTGACGGCGACGCGGAATATTGCAATACGATTAGCTGGCCGGAACGCACATCAGAGGTCTCTCCTCTATCCCTGATCAAGCTGACCTTTGGCGTAACGTGTCGTAGTCTCTATCCGATCTGTAAAACGTGAAGCTGGAATAAACAGATATCCTTTCTTCTTCTGTCTTGGTCACCCAAACCGAGTTCTTTGCCGTATCAGCTGAACGAACGAGCAATCGGCCACCCACGAGTGTCGTTACTTTCAGTAGATGGACGTGTTCGTTTCTTGCAGCTGCTATGAGCTGTCGACGAACCGTTGATGCAATGATTGCTACTGAAATCCTTACTTCAGCTGATAATGACTATGACCTTCCTGTAAGAGGTTTGTTGCTTTCTGTCCCTCTAATCTCCTGTGCGTCGTCACTATATTGATTGCTTGTCTGGTATCTTTCGAAAATGTTGTGACCTAATATATCTCTTCTTTCGTAGAACACACCTTTCTTTTCGTATATATGCTATCAGCATTTGTCACTCTCGTATCATGCGATGTACCTTCACGATTAGACGTGTACGTGTAAAAGTCATCGAGCACAGATCGAATGCCATTAGCTACTTAGATAGCCAGACAGGCACTTCCAGCATATAGCACAGTTCAGGAAATGTGGACACAAATCAAAGAGAACAACAGCAGCAATCGGCCATACGACGGAGACAAAAACAGCGGGGTTTGGGGAAATGAGTCCCCAGAGAGCACTAATAACTGCAGACACCAGTGCAACGATGAAGATGTTTCAGCCGACACAAAATTCCATTAAAGTCGTCAATTTATCGTCTTTCCAGCTGCTCAGACCACTGGCCATTGAACAGGATCTGAAGATTGTCGATCTACAGCAACTGAAAAAAATATAATCTCAGAACTGGACCACCCAATCACGGCCACTTCCGCCTCTCAGTACACGACAACAACAACAATTTGTACCACTTAGTTGGGTGGACAAGGAGTGGGCCGAGAGCCGGTTATGAGCTAATTTGTAAATAGCGGAGCCCACACACGTAGTGAAAGCAGTCAGTCAGAACTGCTGAGTTTGTCGGCCGGCTGACCAACGCAAGCGGTGACTCCACGGTTCCTTGATTTGTTCCAACGAACCACCATCGACAAAACTACCCCAGAAATGAAACGATCAAGCGAATTAGTCAATTTGAGAGGTCGACGATGGCGAGAATGCCAACTTAGGTGAGTAAGAAATAACGTCTGTCCATCCGCATTCTGTCGCCGAATAGATCCAGCAGAGATAGTGCTACTTTTGCTCTGCTACCGCTGTCGCCGCCATCCCCACCCCCCAATTCAGCACAACACTCTAGAACCCAGCAACAAGCAGCATTTATCCAACGAGACTGACTTTAGAGCAGCGCTCATCATCATCCCACTAATAACAATGTTATTAAGAATATCTATAATGGCGGTAGTGGTTTGCTCGTTTGACAGCACCTTTCTACCAGTGATTCAACTTCCTCTCGATCTCGACTGAGCGAAGGAGCGGCTGATTGACTGACGAACACCATTAGAAACGATTAGTTAGCACGACCACCATCACTGTACCGCTCAGTTACCGCTCGCTCTGCCAACATCAGCCGTCGAATTAAACAGCAACGCTAATATCAGCCACGGAAGCAACAACAGTTTCAAGCAGACGATTCGAGGACATGAGTGAGGGAAGCGGCATTGAAGGAAAGGGTAAAGATAGATACAAGTGGCAGAAATTTCCTAGTGTAGTCGGAAGAGGACGCCACTGGCTGCAGCACTCGTACCAGTTCAATTTGCATTACGACTACTTATTTAATATATATGTAAATATTAATGTTTCCGGTAATTTGACCTTCAATACAAATTTAAAATATTTAGTTTTATTGAGTCAAGAAATATAAGAAGTATGTCAAACAGATGGAAGGCCGGTACATCACTGCCCCTACTAGCTGGTCTGTGTCTCCACTGAAAGTAACATATTGAAAATAAACCCGGTCTCTTGTCTCTGCTTAATTACATATAAAGATAGCCATTTATATATATATATATATAATCTTATGCTGCCTGCATAAGCCATACTATATACTTGTATGTTATGCCACTGGCCGTTATTCTTATGCAAGAATATGAAGAGATCGTAATCGACCTCTATCATTTATTCGGAAAGAAGCAATAAATAAGTAATTGATGTACAGGATAGCACTGTTGATACAATTATGAAATGGAGTAGGATATCTTAGCTTCCAGTAACATGATAGTTTCTAATATTGGACTGAACATATTAAAATCTTCTCTTCCAGTTTTGCTCAGTTAGTATCCTCTATGCTCAATGTTTGTAGAAATTGAGTATTATTAATGCTTGTTTGACACATCTAGTAACTTACGGCTAGATAACACACACGAAATAACAATAAGTATAAAACAGGGAGGTTGTTCAAGTCGGTGCAGGGAAAAAAATTTAGAGAGTAAAAAAGGCCTAAAACATGACGTCCGTATTCTACGATAATAGGGGTAGTGTTATACAGATGTGTTATACTTTCAGAAAATTATTTCTTGATAAGTTTATTACCTTTTTCGCGTTAGCTAAAGGTTATTCAAAATAGATTCGAATGACCTCGGCGAATGCAGTTCATCAAAATACAATTATTTAAAAAACGCAGGTGTGTCTTACTAAGATAATGCTATTAAATATACTTCAAAGGCTGTTACGTAGGCTCGATGAATGAAAACACTTTTACTTTATTGGCAACTATTAAGGTCGACATAAAAATTCTGAATCCGTGCGTTGCAGCACTGCTGCCGCCGTCAGCATACATTATACTGGGTATATCGTAATTGAAGCAATCACATCGAAAGGCCGTGTACTGTTTTATGCTATCGCTTGCTAAATGTTGTCGATGCTAGTTGAAGTGCTTTAACAATCGCCGTTTGCCCCGTTTATGACACTGCTGCAACGTTAAAAGAGAGAGTTCCTCAAGCATTTTTTTTAAAAAAGCGTCTGCAAGTCTGTTTTGTTGACATTGACCCGTTTCATCTGTAAACCCATATGGCGGGCTCGCTGAAGTAAATATTGTTTAAGCTCCATCCTTTCTGTATTTACCAGAAACCCATCGAAATTTCGTACGGTGGACGAAGTGGTACGAACTCATTCCAGGTTATCGTCATCAGCTGACGGGAACTTTTCGCCAATAAAAGGCCTCAAGAGGAGCTGTGTGAGTTATAATTGTCTTTTCTTATATATTCTTATAATTGTTAATCTTTTGAGGGTTATGTTTCAACTACATTTCCGTTGGCTGTGATAAGTGCACTATCTAGCAAAAGATAATCATTTACTTACATATAAGGTGAGAAAAGTCAAATAATTATTCCTATGTTAAAGAAAACCCTATTTAACGGTAGCTCTAAACGGATGTATTTATTTATAGTGACAGGACAGACTATTAGAATACGGGCTTGTAATATCGCATATTAATAAGGATAATACACTCTACTGGTTCTATTTATAATTTGTGTAATTCCGAATTCTTTGGTAATTACTGTTTCTTTTATAATTATTATTTGTCGCATCTTAAATACGGTGTGATCGTGACCTGAATAGTATGACTAATTTCTCACTATCGACGCGCGTTCATATAAATGTGTGACGTGTGTCCAGTATCTCTCGGCGTGTTGGGCATAACAAAGCTGTACGACCTTGTAGTGGCCAAGTATGTGTTAATAGAAATACGTGCGCAGCCTGATTAGCCTAAAATTAATAGAGGAGAGTGAAGTAAAGCGGACGAGTTTCGGCTCGTCAGAAGATAAGGTTGTATTACCGCGTGCAGATCTTCGCGACTCAAAACCGCAGTGGTTCCGCATGCACGTTTTATGCATCTCTCTGTCTATACGTATCCTGAGTTCGTTAGATAGGATAGCTGCTTATTTAGGACATAATAGGTTTTTACTGAAAGAGTTCTATTTCTGCGTTCGTTGGATATTTTCAAATGTTAATGTGAAACAATTGCATGTAATCAACTGCAACAATTAATTATCAATAGAAATCTGTCAAGTCCTATAAAGCTTAGACGTTATTTACCAACAAAGCCATTGTCGATTCTTTTTTCGTGCCGGCTGGTGGAATGTAAGAGAAAAACAAATGGAAAATGCTGTTTCTAATGGAGCTCCTTGCAGCTACCATATAAGGATCAATATTTAAAGCGGAACAACAAGAATACATGGCCGGCCCTTTCCCTTTTTTTAATTTACTTTTAAGGGGTGAGTTAGGCGTCAAGTATAACGGTTCATGGGAATCGTATTGCAGATAATTCCCTTGCACATAAATATTAATGCGGGATTTTGCGTGGAGCAAATCGTTGCTCCCTTCCGAGCTCAACGAAGTAATAATTCCACAAATTCTTCTGGTAGAGCATAATGTTAGCTAGAGAACGTTATGGTTTAATTCTCTAAAACTTAATTCTGATTAAAAAAAGCTAAACGATACTACTTAATAATGAAAAATGTTTATACAAATGTGTATACATAGAAATCTACAACCCAGCAAGATTTGAATAAAGAACAGCTAGAAAGGGTTTTAATTAACAATAAGACTGACGTAATTCTGAAAAATGGTATTTGCGACAGTTATAATATGGCCGGTGTTGAACACCGTACCTTTAATATTTTAACGAAACTATTGTTTCATTACTGACCAACAAGTATTGATAATCAGTGTGTGACTTAAATAACTTTCTTTCATATCTGACTGTTAGCCGTCCCTCATCCGACAGGCCTCTGCTATTTTGTTTAGCATCGCTTCAAGGACCTAGCAGGGTAGGGGACTCAATGTGAATAAACTGGAAGGACCGAGCAGGAGAAGGGATTTGACAATATTATTCACCATGGTCTTTCCCATTGTGCGAGTTTTTACTGGAAGGTCGACGTATGTCTAGGCCCAGATTAAAAAGTAGGCCACATCATGTGCCTCTAAGTTAAGTAGAAAAGCAAAGGACTACTGCACCTACACGGAGAGAAGTTATTAACCTATTAGTGTGTAGGTTTTAAAGAGTAAGCTGTACTTTTATTTTGTTATTCATGAATGATAGCTTAGTGCACGATACCGAATCATGATGACTAATATAATACTCAGCCAGACTATGCGTCTCTCAGTACAGTTTTTGAATGAGTTCTAAATTATATTGCAATGTTTCAGCATTTAGATTCTAGTAAAACGTTACGTCACAGTTCGCTTTTGTCTCTATTAAATAGATGCTAGCCGCCATGTCAGTAGTATCAGAAGGAAGCGTTCATGATGGCAGCAACTCTCTACAAGCGGTTGCGTCGCGTTCCTTACTTGAAATGAAAGGCTCGTTTAGGACCGCTACCCATACTAAAGAATCTGTCGCGAATGGACTGGTTTGTAGAAAGCTGTGTTATTACATTTTTTGGTTAAATCGACCTTGTGGCTATAGGTTTACGACAGGGTGTTCAGTGCATAATATGGAAACGATAAATAATAGCTAGCAGCGCAATAATTAGTGATGTTCATCATCCGTCATATATAATGAGTCGCATTGAAGAAAGCCAGTATTGTGATATAGTTAATGCTAACACGATTTTGATTCGTTCCGTCATCGATTTCATTTCAATGATAGAATAGTATTAAGCGTCTATTGAAATTGTTCCAATGTTTTTTAGTTCTTAAACCTGCTCTATCATCGCCCAAGCACTGACAGCGACGTCGACCACCGAAGAGGAAAGAAGCAACTGATTATTGAGGCTTTGACGCACCTCGTTCTCGATGTCTGCTACGTGAAGCTGTCTCAGACAGCTCAAGATACGCTTATAGCGCTGTACGATTCGACTGACGATCTGACTTTGCTCGCACTAGCTAACCTCGCAACAGCAGGTATTTTGGACAAAAAACGGCGACAAGGGGGACGGGGTTGCACGTACACCTGCTCTTATTTTGATAGAAAATTTCCCCAAAGATTCTGCTGACATGTTTGATAACAAGTTAAAAACGCCTTAACTCATACCTTTATCAAATGCAACGAGAATAAGGAAGTGTAATTATAATATTATTAAGCCTCATATATCTAAGACAGTAAAGACTGAGTTAAAATATCACATAATAAGAGAAATAAAGAAATATTTCAATTTTTGGTTCCGAGGAAAATACTCTGCTTTTAATTGATTGTATGCAGCGTAGAATTATTTGTCTATAGTAATATCTGTATATTTGTCCATAATATATCGTAGTCTCTTTCTGAGGTTCTTATCCGCTGGTACCTGCCAAGTCAAATTTGCGGGCGCATAAAAGGGTCGAAAGTCTTCGATGGACATGCTTTTACATGACCGCAAATGAAGGAATTTGCGGACTGAATTAAGAAGTACAATATAGCTCAAAATATCACTTAAAAGGATGAGAGAAGTATTAGGACGCGACCAAACTTGCTGTGCCTTGCATAGAGAGAGGTTATAAGGGTATTCGAAAACTTACAGCAATACTCTTCGATACTAACTTTGGTAAAGCCAGACGAAGTCTTCACTCTCGCAGGTGGTATCCAGTTGCCGAAAATTTTGGAGCAGTCCGTGGTCGAATTAATGGAAACCGTGGATACGGGTGCCACTACAGACGAACTGCAGCTGCTTTCGGCATCTATTGTAATGGGCAGGGCCATCGATTCCGCAACGCGAGAGCTAACTACTCTTCTTACGCATGCGTGTAGTTTACTGGTGAAAGATAACGTAAACAAGGAAACTCCGCTACACCTGCCAGCATTATTATGTTTAAGGTAATACTAAACAGGTTCTGTGCACACAACAATGCGTAATTATGAGCTAGCTATGTAAGAAGTTAAGTGCTATATCCAATAGATGTCATTATCCACTTTCACAAAAAAGCATTAACTTGCTTTGGAAATTCATTTATCTCTTGCACGTATCTTATGATGCTTAACAGTGGCTTCACCTATTCATTCTGCTGTTCAACATGTGCATAACTCAGCTAATGAATCGATTACTTAGGGACCAGGGTATCGATTGTAATACAGTATACCTTACACGATAATACATCTTACTCGTGATTAACTCAATCGGATGGACACTTCTTCTTATTGATATATATATATATATATATATATATGCATATATAAAACCACGCTACTATTATTACTTAGGTCCTATCTGCACAATGCAAGAGTGCTTGGGGATGTACTTCCTCCAGAAATATTGACTGGGTCCGGCCTTGTGGAAAAATTCCATCAAAAGGTAATAAAATCTTTGATGTATTTTATAGATTCTTTGGTAACAATGAAGTTCTTTGGACAAGGTTAGTTACTCCCGAACCAATACTATTTGATTTATCTGTACGTTTGATATGAAGCAATGTATGTTGACATGGTAATTTGCTAATTATCTTGGAGGGGTCATTGCTTCAAATATCGTAAACAATATATACCATGCAACCACGCGATACATGTGAATATGGATTAATATCCAATATGAATCAGTCAATATCAAATATATGACTGTCTTATCTCACAACGAAAGTGCAACATTACCGTTGTTGCATAATAATGGTGGTAACTTACGTTATACAGCTACAACGTTCTAGTCAATGGAGCCCAAAATGAATTCTTTAGGTCGTCATTGTATATTGTTTCGAACTCTGTATGCTTTTAGATAATAAAGCACAGGCCAGCCTTTCTGAGTCGTGAGGTTGTTTCGTTTATGAAAGTTGTCTCATCGTTGCCGTATGCTAATATCATTCGGCAACTCTTCAAAGACGCAAGCCGTGATGATGCCACTTTTAGAAGTATTCTTCAGATGACTGCAGTGAAATTTCCTGCGGACACTCTTGAGGTAAACTTTATGTAAATATTATTCAATTTGTATATGAATAGTTGAGAAAATATTGACCTCTTCACTCTGCTAGAAACAATGTGTGTGACCTATGCTAGTAAGAATAATTGGTAAAGTTAAACAAATCGTTTTAGATGAGTCAGTGATAGTTTGTCTTTTAAGCAATCGGCCCTTCATGGATATGATACGGTACAACAACGTACCTGTTCTGTTATGTGTAGATATAAAAACAAATAAGTAGATTAATTTGTTAATAAATTCACGAAAATGTACTAATATAATATAAGAAACGAAGGAAAGTTTTATCCTCGACTTGATTGTTTGAATGACCAATTACGTGATATCAATATAGATGAAGGGTTTTTAGTGGTGGTGCTAATGAAAACATCAATCCATCATATTCTATGATATTCAAGTAGAACTTAGTTGTCGTGTCTTCGATATACAGGACGTGTTAAATGTTACATTTAACACACAATGTTAAATTTATGCGATGCTGATGCTGAGAGTTATTTTTCTTCTGAATAGAGGAAATTGCTGAAAGTCCCACTAACTCTTAAGAAATTTGACAAATCTTAGACGAATATAAATAAGA
This sequence comes from Varroa destructor, assembly GCF_002443255.2. NCBI lineage: Eukaryota > Metazoa > Arthropoda > Arachnida > Mesostigmata > Varroidae > Varroa > Varroa destructor. Next base: position 964,015 of record NW_019211456.1, on the reverse strand, counting down.
CCAAATATTTGCGAAAAGTCTGCCTCTGAAGCTTTGGAAGTTGTTGCCTAACTACCAATTTTCTTTGTTATTGGTAGATATATGGCAAAGTGTTTTCCATCAGTCCCAAGGAGGCCATCCCTTTGCACTTGCTGACATCAATCGTTGACACTCTGATCGAGTCCCGTGGTAACGAAATCATCACGGAAATTATACGGTTTTGTTTCTCATGCTTAGAAACATCCGCGTTACTGGTAGAATTTTTTGGCTGTTATAAAAATGAGGAAACCGAAACAGAGCAATTTCAGAAGGTAAATATCATAAAACCGAAGCATTTCTAAACTCGAAGCAGATTTTCGGGAGGATAAATGCGTTCAGTAAACTACACATTTCCACGGCGTCGATAGTTGTAACTTAACTTATTAATAAAAATTACGAGATGAAAAAAGTGACTCAGGAGATATCTTTTTCGGAAATGCATAATTGTCTAAGAAATCATACCTCTGTTGTGAAGTGAAAATAGAAAATAGGTTGTAAAGGAAAACTTGTAGCTGCTTGAAGTTACTATTATTAACACTAACGCACTTCGTACCGACAAAATATGTTTTCGAAGATATCAAGTAGTTTTTATCGACAAAAGTTCTTTCATTAAAAATTATTAACGCAAAACAAAAATCGGAGTTATACTGCCACGTCATTTGTTTTTAAGATGGAAAAATGAGACTTGCAGCCGACCGACTTCAGCGATGAATCAATGGGTTGGCCTAAGCTAAACAGACAATTTCAACTATTGTTTTTATATTGGCACATACAGCAGCATCGAAATACGCTGAATCAGTTGGCTCCGCAGCCATTACCGATGCATATCTAATCTAATAATAACTAAATTCGATCGCGAGAATAGCCTTGCTAGTACTTGATATCTTTGAAAAACATACCAGTCTTTTTTATCGGCATTAACCGTGAATTATGGTTAATGGTCGCTATATCCAGCAGTTATTATGACAGTAACAGATAATCTAACTAAAATAACAATAAAATGAATGAAAGAGTGCAAGCTTTGCTTCATAACGCTAACCCATATGTCTCCCGCCAAAATGAAGGCTACTTAAGCTATTTCATTTTAAATTGAAAGAATCAAGCGTGATTAAGTCAACTTTTTTGTTATTTGCTTCCTTTCTAATAATTAATTTCAATTAACTGATTTGACCGTATCTGCTGAGACACCTTTTTCGTAGCTTTAAGCTTTTAACATGAAAATGAATATCGACGTACCATGACCCTATTGGTAAAACTATTCGTTTACTGAGCTTTATCCTTTCTCGAGGACTGAACTCAAACAGAGGTGACTGCATGTTATATTCTTCTTTTTGTACCTATTAACACGTTCAATACAAAAACATGTAATTAATTTTGACGAAAATTCTATATATACCGATTCAATGCAACGATTTCAACTTGGCACAAGTAAGAAGTGTTTGCGTTATCAACACTAGATTCCTGGTTTATAAGGGCGCATTGTATTCATTGCACCTGAAGCTTTCAAAAAATACCTTTTATGTTCTATTTGCATTATCTGATATACTGCGACACTAGGCTTTTAGCGTTGTAGGGACACGTCTGTGCTAAAATGTCATATAGCGCGAGGACACAGTTCTTACAGAGTTTAATTTATTTCTCATAGTACGTCCCACTCATTGAGGTTTATCGAAGTCTGAAAGAGGCTCATAAGCCAGCCATTATATGGCCCGCAGCTGCTCTTCGGTTCATTCGACACCCACTTGTTGAAGAGGCATTGGCCGATGGCAGTCTTCATCATTACATTGAATACGCTCTTCAAGGTGACTCCGCGGAAGACAAAATAGTCGCTCTGCTGCTCCTTTGTCCTCAACAGCAATCGCTTCGACTACCGGTAAACAGTAAAATAATATCCGCAGAACCGCCGGTACCTGAAGGTGCCTCGTGTGCCAATTGCATCATGGCCGAGGCTAAGTTTAATGCATCTGAGGCTGCACGGGATGCTGCCACGCGCAGTTTGACATCTGCATTAATCCGGCTACGCGATCAGGAAGAGGCCGTATCAAAAATGCGAGCACAAGTTGCCAAGGAAGCGCTTGAAAGCAGCCGGAGGATCGCTGAGGCGAAGGTTTTGCAGACCCAAATCTGTGTTACTGAAAAACGTGTCACAGGTATGTAGCTTGTTGATATAAGTTCATTATATGGTAGTTAATGCCACTTATTATTAATGAAGTGAGGTATAAATACCATTAAAAGCGGAGAGAAAAGCTGCTATCGAGACGCAGAAATATACTAGCACAAATATATGATTATACGGAGCAATACCGAAACGAATAATTATTGTTACATCGTAAAAAGACATTTATTTTTTTTCAATTAACAACTTCCACATTTTAACACATGCCTCATCCTGAAACATATGTACTATTAGATCATTTCAAAAATATGTTGAACACTTGTAGAAGTACTTAATCTTGTTTTATCTTTAACTTTCGAGTTAATGCGAGCGAAGGCGAACTTGTACGTATGTCTGCATTGTATAAATATAGTGACCGTCTCCAATATCCGCAAATCGGGGAGGCCTAATTCAGCTTGTCCTCTCCTGACTAAAAAGCATAACTATGATAACGAAGAGGTTATCTCTAGATAAATAAACGTTTATGCAAAATCTCGTTTATGAAAAACCTAACTGCAAATTTCAATGACATCCATGTGAATATATATTTTTTCGACAGTTACCTCACTATCGGTTAAACATTTTCAAAATAGCTAAATGCTCGGTTTTTATATGTGTTGATATCGGGTTGATTGAATATGCCTCCCTCAGGCAACGGTTAAACGTTTCGGAAAAATGTTAGTGGTCTCATACTCCTTTCCCACGTGGTCTCTTAAGTGGCCTCATCTCTGAAATTTAACGTCAGTTTTGCTTTTCACCTTGAAACAGCGAAATAGTCAAAAGAGGGTGAATGACGGAATGAACGGTAGCACAGTGACGGCTCAACGGCAGCCGGAGTACGGCATAATGGACGCAGAAGTAGAGACGCTTGGTTCAGGGCCATAAAGTACGAACGTGCGAATAGGCTATCTGAATTTAGGCAACTTCAGGATAAAAACAGTTCACAGAAATTTTGAAAAATTGTGATATAATTGCTGAAGTAGGACAGCGGGATAGCAAAGACTCAAGATCTATTCATTTTAGGAACCGGCCTTATGGCAGAGACCAGTGCAGTGGGATAACAAGGACAATTTCCATGGGCCAGCGGGGCTAATACAAGGAGTTGATAGAACAACTTCTGCAACATCTGCTAGCTCAAAACTTTGGTTCAGTCTAAGCAGGCCCAAACACACTTCGGTTAGATTGCAAAAGTCGCAGAATATACTGGGTAGCGCTAATGTGTATACTAAGCATAGACGTGCGAAACAATATATAAAAAAAAACCGTTAGTTTGGATGATGTATATATATAGTTTGGTGTAATGGCTTAGTTTAAATAATCACACGATCTTCCGGTTCCGACAGTTACGCAGAATATATCAATAGCAGCTATTTGGGCCGTATTATTTTACCAAACTTAATAATAATAATAATAAGTAGTAGCATATTTTTTTTTATTACTCTGCTTGTTTTTCTAATAAATTCAGAAAGTGATAAGGATATAGCGTCTACGGATATTTGGGGGGAAACATGTCATTGTAAGTGCATAAGTGCTTCAAGTTTGCCATATCACTAATATAACCATTTCGTCGGGCGAGTCAAAACAGAGCAAAATGTGTAGTCCTAGCTAGCGACAAGTTAAATAAAAAAACTTTTCATTCAAGTTCTATTTGAAATGTATATTATGGTGTCGCTTACTTACGCTAACTTACTTTTTATAGTCTAATAATGCAGTTTAATATTTACAGTATTGTACACAATGAAATTGAAATTGCTATTATAGCACGATCTCATTAATTTTTTCAGAGCTGAGGAACGAACTCGAACAATGCGAGGGCCGGCTGACTGGTATGTCCTTATAAAGTTATCTAGATGTGTTTCACTATGCGTTTTTATAAAGCAGTATATTTTTTCGAAATCATCACTATCACTTGATTTACAATACTAAATCAAGTGATAGTGACGGGTAAAATACATTAGAACGTTAGTACAGCTTTTTTCAATAATTTTCAATGAGATAATGCGAATTTAGCATGATGTCAGTTACAGGAAGTTACAGGATTTTTCAGAACAGATATCAAAAGGATGCTATTTGGCCTACGAAAATACTATTTTGTATTGCATCAAATGTTTGTTAAACCAGTTTTATCCTCTAAAATAAAAAAATATCATCTATAAGTTTTATAGGAGTGATTACGTTGGGTTCTATATATTACTACTTTCAGGGCTATATGGGCCAGACTAAGGTAAAGTCGTACAGTCGGGCCATATCATAGATGACCACGATAGCGACACAGGTTTTAGATCTGTTTAGTTGACCTTGGGAAATAATACGTACATAGTTACAGTTTCAACGACTTCTCTAACAAAGGATAGTCGCAAGATGTACTAGTACTTGGATAATTTAAGATTCAGCGTCATAGCTTCTAGGCATGAGCGACTTTTGCGTACAGATTTGCTAATGATCCACATAGAGCCATCTCAGTGGAGCTACGTGAGACAAAAGTATAAGCATCTTTAATAAGAATATTTTCGAAGATTAACGAATCATTGTGAGATCTTTCATTCACCAGCTTGGTACATATGTATATATTCTGAACCGCAAATGTCGTATCTAGGCCGTGAAAGGGATTTCTTTTTTACAATGTGATAATCCTGATACTTGATAAAATAATATCATGCTTATCAGCAATGAACTGAAAGCCAGAAAACAGAAAAAAACATCAATGAACGAGAGATTAGGAAAAAAAGCCAACAGCAATCTGATAAGGTATAATGGAAAAATAAATATCGGCCCGATGACTTAAACGATCAAAGTTCTTGTTGAAAGACACCAGGGGTCGCTGCTTCAAGCCCTGCTAGCGAAACATATTACACGACAACATATTACACGACTTACGTGAATACAGAAAGGATATATATACAAGCTCGATATGAGGTCAGCATGCTCTTTTTCTACCTGGAACTAACTTTTATAGCAACTATTTGTTTCTAGCTGCTGTTAGTGAGACAGCGGAACTAAAAACGCGAAATGAGGAGACAATGACAGCCCTGAAACAAACACGCCGGGATGTGGAAAAATTACGCTCTGAAGGAGATAAAAAGGTAGCCTTGCATTCACTGCTGTTGCATTTGCTTCAGCCTTCCGCGGTAGGTAGACCCAGAGCCGTAAGCTCTTGAATTCGATCCATAGAGGAGACTCAGTAACTGCTTTCACTGTTTAGATGCCTAATTTTAGCTCACTACATTTGCTCAGCATGTGTATCATATCACTACCCGCTAAATTTGGAATGGATGCCTACCATGCTATCGGTGTCATTGTATATTGCGGGGGTATTGGAGTCGAAACCTTCGCAAAAAATGAATTGCTTTAGCTATACGACACTGAGCTCCTTATTTGTGTCTATACATCAGTTCAAGAAGCTAAAAGTCTTGATCAGCGATTAGCGACAATAATTATATGTCTCATAAATATTAACATTTTACTTCCATTGAAACCGCATGATATGATATAGTTCCATATGAGCCAAAACGTTCATAGTTCCAAATGAGATGGATTATGGGTACACGGACAGATCTAGTTACACCGAAGCTTCATTGATGAGAATATTACATTTTGAACAGTAATAACAAAAGCAAATATTTTTGTTTTTTACGATACTTACTTAGCTCTGTGTTAATTGCAATCGATGAATATTCGAGTACCGTAAATTGTGGACCGTTCAAAGGCCAACTTAACACTGATCACAAAAACCTTTGAGGACCTATGCGAGACCAAGATAAATCCTTAACCTAGTTAACTTGGCACTAAGCTAGTATCATGAGCTTTTTCGCGAGCTGAATACATTTTATGTATGAAACAATTAGTTAGTTTTTGTGATCAATGCTACGGGGCATACGACGTTTGCTCGTTTCTAATGTAATTTTTTACAGCGAACGGAATGCCAAAATCTTCAACGGGAGTTGGTGACGACAAGAGAGCAGCTTACGATCGCAAAGAAGAAAATAGATGATCTCGAAGTATTCAAGGAGAAGCTTAATTGCCTTATGGGTTCATTTCCATCGAAATAGTTTTCGTCTGAGCACAACTCTATGAATAAGGCTTTCGTATATAATATATATATATATATATATTATATATATATATAAGAAATATTCATAATCGGAGCAAAACACAATGAAAAATTGTATAATTAAAACGGAAGAATATAAGTGCTCAATTTTGTATTACAATATATAGCGAGATTGTGTAGATCACTATTGGTTGAATAATCGAAATACGCTATCCTATGTACATCGAAGTGACGACGGGCATGTCAAGGCTCGGAAATTGAGGCGTATTAGATTAATAAACATATTTTGTATGTAACATTTATGATAGTACTTCTCAGTGTAATTTTATTATTTGCCTTGCGTGTTTTTTTTAATTTTACTGCTGTTAGCGAAGTACTGAAATACTCATGTTAATAATAAATTCCTGGTTAATGCAACCTACAAATCTAAAATCCAAACAAAGGAGTCGGTGAAATAAATTTGCCATCATTCAAGTAGCTGTTCTCCGCTTGCCAAAGTTTGCGCCAGTGTGTCGTATGCTGATACAGAGTTCTACGTCGTTCGAAGCTTTCATAATTTTGAAAAGTTTATCTTGAAGCTATAACAGGTCGCAACAAAATCATATAATAGGTAAAAATTGTGGTATGCGATACTTGAGATGTTTCATTTGCATCAAGTCGTTGACTTTTTCGGCGTCATTGGTCACTTACAGACAGATAAAAGAGTAGGCTCAATAATCCGACCAGACTTCACTCAGTACTACTACTTTTATTATTAATCGATTTCGAAGGCTTGAGCTTAACTACAGCTAATCGCGACGAATGCTTACGGTAATCGAAGCGCGGCCATATTTTTTCCTGAACGTTTTCATTCGGTAGCTCCTTGTACCCGGTTTCGACTATTCGCAGAGACTGTGAATATAGATCGAAAAAATTGTTATCAAATCGCAAATTGCAAAAAAATACTATGCCCCAACGTGATCGGAGGTTAATACACCAATTATGTATTACTGGAGGATTTAACCATAAAATTGCGCATCTTTTCCGATCGATTTCGGTGACACTATGAGAATGTGTCGATACTTCATTCTGAAAAATGGAATTTCTATTAGCGACATCGCTGAAAGAACGAAGGGACCGTAACATTACATTGTCTAATGTGCTCTAAGAATTTCGAACGCAATACGAACTCCATGTGACAGTTGGTTGCGATCTTTAATTTTACTCCTAATGGTGAAGTGACGAGTTAAAGATGATGACTTCTGCATGAACGGGACGGTAACATTACATGTATGCGAAGTATACTGTAATATGAAGCAGAAAATATAGGTTAGGAATTTGGTAAAGACACCTAAAAAAAATTACTGACGAAAAAATCTAAGCAATGAGATAAGTCACATTTACAAGTACCAAAATATTTGCTATCAGTGTACTTTCGCGTGCTAAAATGATCTATATAAAACGAATGTATCATAATGGCTAACGTATTATTGTTATTAAAGTCCTACTTCGTAATCCGCAATATCCATGTGACTGTCGTGAATAGAATTCCATACAAGCAACGTATATAAATAACACAAGTTAGGTATCTAATACACTGAGCCAGTGTTGTCTTTTTTCGTATTATAAATAAAAGTCTAGTGCCTAATTATAAGGGAATTCTGTAATTATTAGTGGTACAACTGAACAATAGCTAAACAAGTAGAAGTTCACGCTCAATAAATCGATTATAGGTAATGCTTTTAAAAATTAGATACCTTGTTGGAACAATCAACACGGGGACCAAACTCCTGTTTGAGATAATCATTTTGTGTTGCTATGATCGTTCCTAGGGGTTTTGTTATTTTGTTCTCGACGATCAATCCATTGAGATATTTCTTGATTGTTCGAACTAACGAAGAATTACGTCGGCTTCGGATTTTCGCTGAGCTATCCATTATGCCATGTTCTAAAACCAACAGAATTCGATGTTTTTTTTAGGCAGCATATTGCATTAAAAATTTGAAAAAAAACTATCTATTTAAAGCAGGAAAGTTTGTCAAATTCCACCCAAACGTCTTGATAAAGCTACAAAACGAACACCTATGTTGTTTAGCTTATTGTTATTGTTGTTTAATACATTGTTGGTCACTCATCATCTCTTCGTTGGTTTTTAGAATACGCATCGTTTTTTCTTGCGAATATAGCTGAATAGCTGGCTAATTCCCATGTTGGCTCTTGATCGGTCTATTCCTCGTTTCTATGGGGTTAAGTGACCTTTTTGGCGTAAATCATAACTAGTAATAACAATTAATATTCATACAATGTTTAAATTGTTTCGTTTATAAAAAAAAAAGTGTTCGTGTATGAAAAATTTTGTCTATAATTAGCGTCAAATCCAATAAAGGTTGGTGGTACTTTTAGTTCATTTCTTTTAGACAAACACTTGACGACATGCGTTCCTAACTCGAGAGAGTTAGAGTTTGATTTTTTTCTATCTAGACATTATACAGATATGCGCTGTAAGTAGCTCATGATTGTTAATGAACGAAGTTTTTTTTGCTGTAGTACGAATCGATCTCGCTGAACATATGACGCACACATAGCGAAGGCTTCAAGATGGTAACTTCTACAGGTAACATCTACAGGAACTTCAGTTCACTCATCCAATTCAAAACAAAATCTTACCAAATAGGTTTAACGACAATTAAGTTAGAATATGAAGTTGAATTAAAAATTTCTGGAAAACCTAGGTTTGAATGAAGTACAAGGGCCATATAAGTTCATTTTCGCTACTTGTAAGAAATACGTACACTTGTTCAATATAATTGACTTGGAAGAGTATTGAATCTTGATTTGCAATAGAACTTCGTTGCTTTGCCCCGTTGTTTCTTGACTACTGCACTGCTGTAGACCTGGCCAGGCGATCTACCCAAATTAAGTACACGAATCGAAAGTGTATTTGCAGTTTCGTCAAGTTAGCTAACCTTCGCCAAAAAGTTACTGACCAAAAAAAATACCTTTTAACTTAAAGAGTGTTAAAAACTGTTCGATGAATTAATTATATTGTTCGTCAAAACGACTGTCCTATTTTTTGCAGAAATTTCATACAATAGTAGACTTTTTTGTGTTGCGGTTAACAAATTTTCGGAAAACGGTAGAGGTTACACCGTTTTCAAAGTAATTAATTCATTATTATTCCTAATTTCCTGCAGCATTTCTTACTGTTGTTATTTTTGCACTAGAGTGCGTATAATACAAAACTCTCATGTGGTCATTTACAGAAATTTATCGAAATAATTGTATAACAAATCGGTCAAATGTAACACCGCAAAGATCTATATTTAACATAATGTTTCATATATTATGAAAAGCTGAGCTATTGGGGTTATATTAGGAGAAAAATCGACGTGTACGTTAACTCGTATGAGCTCATCATCAACATGGCACTTATGCCCTAATGTTAAGTCCATAGTGTGGCGTATAAAAAAAAATTGCTTTTTTTCATTGATCTTCAAACGCAAGAACTAGGAACCAGAGGATACGCTGTTGCAAAAGCACGATTCAAGACCTTTCAGCGATGTCTTTCCGCAAAAGATTATATGAAATGTCATTAGGTCGACTATCGAATGATGTATCAATAGTAAACTTGCAAAAGTGCAAGCTAAACGGTATGTATTGAAAATTTGATGCAGGATACTTTTCAAACGAAGTTCTCGATTCAACCACACTTGTTGGGTAGCATACGTTGTTACTTGAGGCTTGACCCAGTGACCCCTTATTTTTTCCAGCTAGAAATATAGCTCTGTAATCTATCGTGCTGATAGAGAAGCGATCGACGCAAATCTGAATCAAGACCGCACTGCGTATAAATATCCGAGGTTTAAGGATCACACGTATTATTAGGTCATTTGGTGTTAAAAGCTAGATTGTAAAGTAGAATTTTTTTCTTTAACCAAAGTATATACCATTGTTAAGCCTGGGATACGAGGAACTACAATTCTTCACATTTCGAGATCATGTCAAAATTTGAAACTTAAATTGTTGAAATTAAAAAAAAATCTATGCCTGCTGAGTACAATGGATGGCAGAGAACCTTTAACGCTGCAAGCCTTGGGGTGTGACGGCAAGCATTGTCGTGCAATTGGGTTTCAATCTTTGCTGCTTAATGCGGAGTCTTCTTAAAAACTCCTACTATAACAGTAGATTTCAGTCATAATCGACAAAGCGCGACTTATGACATTGCAGTAGATACCATTAATCAGATGCCGTAAGCTGTAGCAGCCGTACACTTGCTGACGTCCACCGATTAATTGCATTCACCCACGGATATAACTATCTGCGTTTGATCTATTCTCATTGAGTCGTAATTTAATCTATGAATGGATCACTGCTATAAAGTGAGGGCAAAGGAAAGAAAACGTCTTTGCATTTTGGATTTTGATCGTTGCTCAAATCATGCGGCCCATTTTTACTTTCAACTTGTGCAATAATTTTACATACATCATGTCTAAGTGCTAGCACCCATACGGTTGAGGTGAGTCGGCTCCCAACACAAGTGCTGAACACCTCATCCTTCAGGTTTGCAGAAAGTTATGGGACTTCAAATTTCAAATCGAGCTGAAAATTTTCTGCCGGCAATTTTTGAAACCAATTGTATGGTCCTGCTAGTAGCAAATTTCTATCTATCGCTGTAGTTCCGAGACAGATTTCATATTCACAAATTACTAGAATTTCCTGATTTGGTATAGCTTACTGCAACCAGCCTGCCTAGGGCCCAAGTGACTATATCCGAGTAAACGTTCTCTGATTTTAAAAAATGCAAACATATCTTGAGTTTTCAATGTTAAGCGTCCCATCATTATAATAAGACGCGTTACCCTAAAATATAGGATCAATTTTCCACCGTTTCATGCTAATCAAATTAAGTCATATTTTTGATTATCCCTTAATAAATTTTTGTTGCAACCATCACCATCTAACTCTTAGAAATACAGACTTTTGTCTTTCGAATAGAATTCTGCAATTTCTCTGCGAAATCTCTGCAGTTGATTATTATGGATGTTAAAGAACAGCGTTCTATATCAAATCTTTCAGCAAAGAGAAAGTACTTTCAAATTTTAGTTTAAATATACTGTAATTATTTTTCTTTAGTTAATCAATAAAGGACTAGAAAAAATTATTTTGTCTATTTAATTGAGCAGAATTACCTTGGTGGCCAGACACATGAACCCAAAATACGAAGATGTTATATATATCGGTGCCTCCTCTTGATTTGTAGCCGCTTCTTATTATTGAATAAGTGGCTGGCGCACTTACATATTGATTCTAATCTGTTGCCCCTTTTAGTACACCAATAGACCGATATTCTAGCTAGAAAATTTGCACTGATTATCTTTGATCGATTATACATATATATATAGCGTGTAATTTCGCTCACAAAATACCTTTCTTCCGGTGCGTATTTGCTAACTGAGATGTTTCAGGTTTATTCCATACACTATCTGTACCGCATTCTCGGCGCAAAAAAACTTCCACCACCTAAGAAACCATTGTGAGGAATTAAACGTAATCTTTAGGATTTTTCCATTTGATGAAAGCGTTTTCATAGGGTAGCGCTTTGGATTGTACCGATTTGAATAAAGGAACATATAGGTTGTAAATATAAGTATTACCATTTACACAAAGCATACTGATACGCCTTGTTCTTGTCACTTCTAGTGTTTGTTTGCTCACTTTTATAACTCTGCTGCTTCTTGAATGTCGAAGAAATTCGATTTCGTATTTAGAAGGTGCAATTTCCTGTACAGTTACTAGCTAGCGCGTTTCGGACAAGTTAATGTATTCGACTGTTTTTACAGACATGTGCATATTGTTACCTACATATCTTTTTCGGCAATCTATCTTGCAATTATTACATAAAGCAGTTTTTACGAAAATACGCTGGTGTTGTTTCCAGTCAGTTTTACAGGTCATGGAATAAAATTGATTGGAAGATTTTACTTTGATGGTTTTGTCATTTAAAAAAAAAAATGCGAATTCAAACATATTTCGCCCTACACAGTTTAACACACTCGAATATTCTATTACTACCTTAAAAGTACGTCCTAGCTTTCGACCAACCGTTAGAGTTGCCATTGTCTACATCTGACAAGTTGCAGCAAAAATCACACGCAAATAAACAGCATTGCGTAAGATAATCTGTCTGAAATAGTTAAAAAGAAGTTTTTGTTGTTTTAGAAAAAAAATGCGTTTTCCGCCATATCTTAAACGAAAAATGCGCTGTATATTTACAAATTTTTGAAATTCAGATGTGTAAAGAAATTCTGCAAAAAGTCTGATTGGCCAATATGGTAGCGTTCAGGCTAACTTACTTTATTTGTGCACGCCGATGGAGCATATGCAGTAGGTGGAAGGGCTTACTTGAAATGTCGATCTATACCATAGCACCACACGACTCCTACATGCACTACATGATAAAAACACCGTATTCCTGTATCCGAATTTCTGTTACATGTCCAAAAATCACTTGCTTTGTGCATTCGACAGCGCCATGTTTGGCAAACAGCTGATTCTGATGACGACATTGTGCAGTGACTGTGAGTGCGACGTAAGCAACCGTGATGTCGAGTACAACCCTATAGCTGGAATAAACAACAATACGATACCTTAATTGTCTAGATTGCAGCTGCTTGATTCGCCAGACCATTTAGTATACAGTGATTTAGATAGATTCATATTTTTGCGCGCGATAATATGTTGATGGAGTCTGCATATCCAGCATTATATTGAACACACGACTTTGCCTTACCTATCTTCTAACTTTCCCTTTTTTCACTCTGTTATCCAAAGGGAATAAGTGAAGAAAAAGATTGCTCAGCCCTTTTTTGTTCTATTACTAAATATGTTTTACGAGAAATGGAATCAAACAAGATCTCAGTCTTTAATAACTGGTTCGGCATAATGCGCACACACTTCTCGGTTAAGCTCAGTCGTTGACTGGCGCTAACAACCACCTGATGCTCACTCGCTCTGCGTTTATATAGCCGCAGACGCGGCTGTATTCATTAATCCATATTATGATGCTCGAATCAAATTCATATATATATATATATTAGCTTGTCGCAAAAGTGTTAATCGTTCTTCTCGCTAGACTGCTTTCAAGTCACATATCTCAAAAATGATGGGTCGAGTCGGGTCGCGTCGCGTCGGGTGGACGTTGGTGGCTTATAAAAGCTGAAATTTGACAGCTCGAATTGTTTGAATGGCTTTGTTCAGATTTAAGATGGTACATCTTATACATATGGATGATTTCTGCAAGAATTCTTTATGTTTTAGTATTGGACAAACACAAAACGCTCAAGCCTATAAATAAAATGGTGCTCTTTGTGGTCACAATGCGTTATCGAACGAAACTGTCCAATGACGGTTCTGTTACTTTTGTTTTGGAAATTTCGCTGCGAAATTTTCTCATCGTAGTGGTCGACCAGTTGCAAAAAAAGTTGATGAAATTCTTGCGAAAACTAAGCAAACCGACATACGAGTGGCCACAATGTTCCCAAGGAACTAAAATATTTATCATCAAGTAGCTTTGGAACATTTTAGGAGGACTGCGATGTTTGGGTGCCACACGAATGGACATAAACGAATTGATTCGGTTCTGCAGAAATGCAATAAAATCGAGCCATTTAGAAAGCTGTTGATAACGGGTAATAAGAAGTATAACAATAATAGGAAACAAAGAATATGCTCCCGTTGCTAAGTCCAGACTAACGCTGAAGAAAGGGGTAGTGTGTTTAGTAGGTCTGGAAGGGAATCATGTGTTGTTACAAAATGACTGATTCGGACTTCCATTGTCAAAGTCGAAACAACGAACCATCGAAAAAGATTGACTACAGCTCATGAACAGAAAAGTCGTGGCAATGCGAGACCACGAACAAGTTTAGCGACCCGGCGAAAATCGAGAGGACTTGGATCGGAAGTTTGAATGCGCCCGCCGTGCACTATATATCTTGCACCATCAGATTATAGACCGTTTCGGTTTCTGTAGAACTTTCTCAGTAGTGTTAATTGAGGCATGCTAAACCACTTTTTAGAAGATTTTTTGCACGAAACCAGATACAACGTCCAAAGCAATAAAATTACGATGCTATCAAAGAAATGGCAGAAGGTCATTAATCAAAATTACGCATATTTAGTTTACTATATATACCACTATTAGTTAAATTATTACAAAAAAAAACATTTGCTCCAAAGTTGGTTTTAAAAGAGTCGAGTCAAGTCAATATATATATATATATATATATATATATATATATATATATATATATATATATAGATATAGATAAACTAGATCAGCGAAGTAAACACTACTGTTTGCTTCTTAGAAACATAATTTTAATTACAGGCATTACTGCTCTCCTTCAATAGTCGCAGCTTCGCCTTGCACATCACATAATAGTATAGAAAAACGCCTATTCGACCTCATCGAGTATCCAAGGACCTTGTAGTAGCCGGGGCTTATCTGACTAGTAGACAATGAATTTTCAGTGCGAGAGTCATGAGAGACAGTGGCCGGAAGAAAGCACAGCGATCCACGGCATCCAAAGCCAATTATCTACAGACTGGCGCTTTCATCAACTGAAAAAAGCTTCTATTTGTGATAAATAGCATGCGCGCAGTGGCATTCTGGTGCTCTCGTAGGCCTATGTCACGAATTTTTAATCTTTCTAAAACTTATCAGTGTTATAACTAACGGTGCCGCACGAATGTTTACATAAATATACAATTACGTTTGTTCACCATTGAGAAAAAAAACACGTTTATAAATGTAAACTCGGTAAAATTAAGAGCTACTTTGCTCCTTATTCATTAGTTGTTCTTATTTTTCTTCCATGGTGGCTTTATGAGGGCCTGTGTCAATGGTGTCAGGATCTAAAATATGTTTGTAAACTGGGAATGTAAACACTGAAGTTATCCGTTCCTAGAGATATGGTAAAATGAAGAATTACAGTGTCGCGGTCATGATACATAAAAGCGTATGAACTAACAACTATTGAATGGCATACAACTTTAGGAAAAAAAAGTAGACGGAAACGCCACCCGAGAGCAAGGATTGAAAAAAAAATGATTTTAGTGTAACTGCAATATGCTTACTAAAGCACCGTACCGGAATAAGGCCCGGTGTCCTATAACGCGTTTTATACGTCAACCTCTTGAAAAAGCCCAGCTGATAGGATCCTTTCTTTAAAATAATGCAGCATACGGATTTTCGTGAACATCCTAATAGATCTGGAGCAAAAAAGACGCGAAAGAAATTTCGATAACGTCCATTCGGCTTGTAGGAGACTTAGGTAGTTTAATAAAACCTAAAAATGAAAATACAAAATTAAAGCTAGTCTCTTTCCTAGCATATGTTCTTTTCAGCTCGTTTGATTAACGTTACAAATCGCTGATTGGATATTGTTGTGATCGTTTTAATGATGCCGATTATAAATACCCTAAGAAATACGTCGATATAAAAATTGCTTTTCTACATGTTAGGTCACGTTGCGTGACGACTTTGCGCAACATGGCGGCATTTGTTGTTGTTGCAGCGATAAGGGCTCCCACTTAAGTTCTGTATCGTAGATAGTGAACCAGTAGTTCCTCAAGAGCTGTTGTTTGTCATTGTCGTAAGCAGTACTAAGGCAAGCCTCATCACTAACATTGGCCATGGCGGCAATTGAATAAGTCTACGTCGTGGTGAACGCTATCGAGCGAAGCGATCTTGTGAAATTTGCACCGTTCGCCCAATAAACGACAAGACCAACATTCAACTACGGTTTGCGGGCCCAGCGAGGACCCTTTATGATTATTATTATTACGGCTACTGATTGGGCGCTTTAAGCGATCGTTATTAGTAGCTATTTGGGGCTGATGTAGTGCATTTAATCTCTTATATTTTGTGATCCATTTTCTTACAGCGTGTATGAGATAAAGTAATGGAAACTGGTAAATTCATAGATACGTAGATGTATAACTACACGTCCACTTCTTCCGTAGTAGCCTAATTTTGTTAGTAAGTTGAACTGAATGTTTTGAATTTGACATCCAGTACCACCGTTATCTTTTCCACCAAACGCTTGGCAAAACGAAATGTGACCAGGCTTAGGTACAAACCCAAACTACCAAGCAGGTTGAATTAAGCAGTTTTAAGAAGCATTTCACTGATTCGAGTGATGAGCTAAATCAAAAAAGAACACAGTATTATTGTCTTCCAATCAAAACAAACTCCAATTCTTCTAAAATAGTAGAATCTTATATAAAGAAAAATAAAGCAAATTATCGATGATTTCAGAACTTTCGCAATGGGTTGTCCATGGAGATAACTGGAAAATCTAAATCAGCTACTGATGCTGGTTTTAGCAGGCCCTATAATCTAAAGGATGCTCAAAATCTACAAATAAATTCGCTAGTATTGAAGAACAAAAGGGCAAAAAGCAGAATCAATGAGCACTTACTATTATTATTATTAGTATAGCGGGGGCATTGAAAAGTCTCAGTCCTGCAGCAACCTTGTGCGCCAACAAAGAGAGTGAATGTAGTACAATAGCGTGGGAAGGCAAAAAGCGAGATACTGTGTATCAAACAAATAATTTGGTTGATATATTGTACATAGTATGTTTTTTTCTTTTTCTTTTTATCGCCATCTTATCAGGATGGTCTGTCTAAACAAGGCATTTATCTTACACGTCGTTTTCAAGATTGTGCTTATATAAAATACAGATATCTTACCGAAATGTTTTGCATATGATAAAAGTGTCATTTCTGCCAGTCGTAATTATTCAATATCGTAGCCACTCATGAGCTTCGATCCGGGACGTAAACTACTTACTAATTACTTTAACACTTTTTTTTTTTTTTTTTTTCGAATAGTATGTTAAGCGATACTGTTTGGCGTTAACGTGTCGTTAAGATATCCTACATACACAAAATTTGAGCGAAGTTGTATTTTGGAATGACAACAGGCAAAAAATGCAGAACCTAACGGCAACTGAAAAGTCAAAAACATCCAAGACGGCCCTACAGACGCTGGCTGGAGCTTATCTGAACGACCTAATTGGCAATCATTATTCTTCTTCCCAAAACGGCCTCTAATTTTTGGGCTTATCAAAAATGGCTTTTTAAGTTATTTGGATGACTTTCTGCCGTTTAAAAAAAAATTTTTGAACCTCACGGCTTTTCCAGAAGTCATGTGAAAACTAATAATCCGTCCATTTTAGGCAGAAAGGTGACATCTTAGCCTTGCTGACTCGCCCAGCACCAATACATTGGTCTATAGCTTACCTTCTCTCAAATTGCGCGAATGACGCACTGACTTCCGCCGTAATCAGTTTGTTGCTTTGTTATAAAAAAAAAACTCCTTTACTTTTGCTGCTGACATTGCCCTAGTAATTTACCTACCCATAGTAACCGTAATACTTGCGCTACTTAGAATCACAGATGCACTTCACTGAGCAAATTTCGGCCACTCAATGACCAGTAACCTATTCCCTGTTCATTATTGGTCAATTGTAACCATCTATAGTTTTCTCACTAGCCCGACTGCGTGCAGCCTTTTTTCGTGCATGGCTTTCAGTTCGACAAAGGCCTGGCTAATTGTTAGCTTCAAGATGGTAGCTTGAATACTATGTGTAATATAACCGCATTAATTAACTTCTACTTACCTCTGGTAAATATGCAAACAGAGGGATTTTCTCAGGACTATTGGACTAATCACTAGCTTCGATTTAGAAAGTTTGGACTTCTTTATTTTGGATATAATTGTAGTCCGTAATCGTTCAATCAAACACTATGCATTGATTTACATACAATGCATGTATTATATGTCTATTTATAGGCGAATGCGTTCATTGATTTTACTTATCTTAGATTATTATACCACATCGCACCATACAATTAGCTGAGCATGCGCTTCGCCCCGCTGTACATCAATACATTCATTCGCAAGTCTTTAATCTGCGAGGCCTAGTGTTTTTAGTGGAAACGTTGGTTGTCCCTATTACAAACCTGACAGATATGGTTGAAAGGGCATGCACGCTTCTTCGGAGAACCTTTAACAAGTTTTCTATCTGTCAGGTACATAATCTTGCCTTGTCATTATATATATACATGATATCCACTAAACTTTGTTGCCATGAGCTACGTAAATGGTTAATTAGTTAAAAAAAAAACATCTCAGTTTGCTAAGCTATTGTGTTTAATGGCGTTTAGACAAAGTGAAAGAGATGCTCATTCGTGTTTTTCTAGACGAGTATTACTAGAAATACCAAGATATTAATTATGCCATTAAAAAAGAGATTACATGACAATAAGGATCATCGTGAAGTGTATAGTAATAAGTAAATAAACAATCCAGTAAAATAATTAACATAGCGAATACATTTAAACTAGACAGAGTTTTCTATTACTTACGGATGTGTTCGGTCATGCGACAAACAAAAACGGATTCGAATGAAAGAATGGTTCGGTCCCGGAACACGTCTATTATAATATTCACACATTTTAATTAAAGACTATCAAGCTTTTACCGTTCTGCTATCAGAAGACACTTAATTGGGATCTCGTCGTGCGGATAGAACAGATCTGCAACTTGTTTATTAAAAGTATTTCAGAAGTGAGCATTCTTATAACAGCTGTGTAGTACTTACTAGGTTCCCTACTAGTAACATAAATTTTTATCAAGTTTCGA
Organism: Varroa destructor; assembly: GCF_002443255.2. NCBI lineage: Eukaryota > Metazoa > Arthropoda > Arachnida > Mesostigmata > Varroidae > Varroa > Varroa destructor. Next base: position 945,100 of record NW_019211456.1, on the reverse strand, counting down.
ATTGATTGGAAGTTACTTGCTTTAAAAAAATCTCAGCTGCAGTACTCTATTAAGTGAAAAAGTTCGAATCGATTACAAAAATAATGATGCCTATAGGTCTACAGTAACTGTAGTAAGACGTAGGATTAGTAATAGCTGGTACCGACGGACGCTGGCATAAGGTCAATAATAATCTGCACAACAATAATAACTAGCGAAATATGACGGCGGATGTGCTTCGTTGAGCGGTTGTTGGACGGGGGGAACGTGTAGAAGGCGGTCACCCCCGTTAATTGACTATTGGCTACTACCACTTTACGTCCTTTTTTCGCCCTTCCAGAAATCCCGGGGACACCGCTGTGCTGTTATGGAGGCGAAGGGGCTGTTAACCACCTCGTGTTGCTATTGCTGCTGGATAACAGCGACGGCAGCAGCAGCAGCATCAGCTTATATGGCGAAAGTTAGCGGACTGTGGGAGACTACATAAGCACTCGTGCTTTCCAAACCCGCCACAGAACAAATCGGACCTTACTATTACTGCTCTGGATCTGTTACTGCCGCACCGATCTATTACTTGAATTTTTTGCACGCAAAGTAAACGCTTTTGGGCTGTCAATAACGGTTCGGACACTTGCCGCACAATGCGGTCATTGACGATCGTCGTTGCAGTAGCAGTCGTGGTAGGCTGTGGCTTGGTGAACGCAGGAGATCTTGAAGGTTATGGTGGGGGTAGTTTTGGCGATGGAGGCTTTGGGGGCCACCATCATACGCCAAAAGTGAATGTTGTGGTAAAAAGCGTACCAAAACCTGTTCCTGTACCACATCCCATACCACAGCCATATATCGTCCCTGTCCACAAACCAGTTCCCGTGTATCAAAGTGTGCCTGTTCCGAAGCCGGTCCCCGTACCCCACGTTGTTCATCAGTACTATCCGGTTCACAAGGTGGTACCAGTGCCGAAAGAGGTGCCCGTTGCAGTGCCTGTAGAGGTTAAGAAGCCCTATCCTGTACCGCACGTTGTCAAAGTACCAAAACCATTCGTGGTGCACGTTCCCAAACCATACGTTGTTCATAAACCGTATAGTGTCCCTGTCGAGGTCAAAATACCAAAACCCTACACGGTTCCTGTTCATAAACCATACCCAGTTCCTGTGACGAGACATATTCCCGTTGAGGTCCCGCTAGTTAAGGAAGTACCAGTGACGATTAAAAAGCCAGTGCCCATTCTACTGAAATCGCATCACGGCCATGGATGGGCTAAGGCGAAGGCAGCTGCAGCTGCCTAGACATTTTTAGTTCTTGAGCATATTCCTATTCCTTCGTTTCTTCTATTTTTACCGAGGTTAATGTTTAACTACCTGAAACCCAGTTAGTAATCTGAGAAGTCCACATTGCGCTTTTAATCACCATATACGGATTTGCAAATATTTATGCGATCTAAATATATGCAAGCTAACTTCTATAATATTTTTTTGATCTTTAGAGGAACTCGCTCTATTTTAATGCAAGCAAAAACAGTTATATTCCTCATAAAAAGAAACGAAGCGTTAAAAAGGATCCATCACATGTAAATACTGTCGAGCTGTATAGCATTGTATTAGATGCAAAAGATTTATCACATAACTGTTGTTCTAAAACCATTAACAGGGGACACATCGAGCTCGTTGCACGAAAATGTTGTTACTTTTAATTGTTATAAGCTAAAAACTACTGTCAATAAATACATTGTATCTAAATATTGAACATTCATTTCACCTTTTTAGGCACCTTAATTTTATCACTGAAGCGTTTTGACGGATGAGCTGGGATTATTCAGAGTGAAATCGCAACAGGAAGTGACAGCGCGTTTAATTGTCAATTTGCTATACGAATGGATTTCTTGTTGTCCGTCGGTTGCAATAACAGACTAAAGGCTGGCAAATCAATGCATGCCATTTCGAACATTTGCATGAAGCAACTTAACCCTGGTGACCTTGAGATGCAAAGGACTCATCGTTTTCTTAAGGGAACTCTGCCCGTGGGCATTTCGTTGCTTGTGAAGCTCATCAATATTAATCGTTTGCACCGGTTTAGGTGTGTGAGCAACGAAACGAATATTTCATAATTATTTCTAGCAGGGTTTCATTTACAGCTAGAATTCTCACTTTTCAAAAATAAGAACAAACTTTACTGCTCGCACAAGTAAACAGATTAGAGAAGAGCTCTATTAAAAAAAACTTAAAGACTCATATATAGCCTAGGTAACTTGAAGACTTATATATAACCTAGTAAAGCTCTTTCTTCATTCCAATCATCATTTAATAATACCCATGATTATCATTACTCCTTAAACTGGAACAAAAACTACATTACGCTTGTCGCTATATTAGTCACAATTGATTCAAGACAATGCTTAAACGACAAGCTTTCCCTACGAAATAGTGGCCAAAGAGGGAAAATACCTTTCGTTCATCGTTAGTCGATCTTTTTAATGGCCGCTACTGGTACCATTCACCATTTCTGTAAGCATTAGAAAGAAGCAGAGCAATTTGATCTTGCTAGAAGGACGTACACCCTACGCATTCATGTATAATATAAAATATTAACGTAATATATAGATAACATAGTGTCACTGTACGAGTATCGTCGTACTAAGACAAGTTCCCGTAAATTCGGCGATACCAGCGCTAAAAAAGTTCTTCGCAGACTACGAAGAACTTTTTTTTTGTGTATTTGGTGTGCGCCAAAAACTATTAGGTAACCTCTTCATTCCAAAAAAATGTTTTAATATGTTATTAAGCGTCTTTATTAATACACATGTTGTGCAAACATGTGCGTTTTCAAATATAAAGATATAATATTATAGCCTTTATCGCTATCCGGATTTTCCAGCTATGTATAAAAGCTAATGAATAGCTATCGAAAAATAGTGGGAAACAATTATTCCACAACAGAAGTTGTAAGTCAATGAATAACTTTCTCATAGCTTATATGAGGCGTCCTATCTAAAATTAAAATGAAAAACCTGAATATGAGGACTGATACTAGGATAATCGCCTCTACATATATAATATCTTAGTTTAAAAAACAAAAGTTGTGGCCCATACGGCGTTAGCTACTAAAAGCCATTGATTTCTCGCTACTCACATACCGTGAGCTTTTAGCGCTTCTTAATGCCAACTATACAATTACCGGTTTAATCTTCCAATGACTAAAAATATTATAATCCATCGCCGGGAGGCTTGGAGTACAGAGTAATAATACTATTTAATGACACCGTTTGTTCGGTAAATATTGCATATAAAACTTTAATATATTAAGTTGCAAGGGAATTCAGTGGATTTTTAAACTATACAACTTTTGAACTAGAATAATGATTTTTAAGAGGTGCTTGGGCTACTCTCCGTCATTTTTACACACTTATCCCAGCGCCCTGGGCCATCTATCTACCATTTATGTTCCCATTCCTTCATATATGCCTTCTCGAAATGGATTATAGTAAACTTTGGGTGTTCCTTTGATCAATCCTGGGTCCCAGTAGCAAATGGGGCATGGCGATGGAGTCTGCTGTTGCCATCAACTAAAAAGACCTCGTTGCCGTCCGAAAGGTTCATAAGTCTCTTGAGGAATTCGAGATAGTGGCCTGGAATTATTGCTTTACTGGTGACAAGTATGTTATGGCAATCGATGACTCTGATGTACTTAATGTTAATTACTTTCATCTACTCACATTAACTTACATTCGAAGTGACTCGACATTGCCACCGGACTCAACCTCTCCAGGACGAATTCTCTCGCTTAATCCCTCTACGGCTAGCGGTAGAGACCGAACTATGCTTTGTTAATGGCCACAATGTGCTCCAGACGCGTTTTTGTTGACTAAAGTTCCGCAAATAGGACGCAGAACACATTACACGCATTTCCGATTGGTCTGGGGTCAATTCACGAGGGACCTATTTTTTACTTAGTTTCCGCAATTGCAGCATTTAAGCTATAATTCTGTAACACGCTACGTGTGAAATGCGAATTTTCCCCGCCAGAGACGCTGGATCTTAAGCTCTGCGTTCGTGAAAAGCCTTTTCGATTATGGTAATGCATTTTAATCCCCTGGATTTCCACTTCTGGCCACCTTCTCGCTAGCTTTCAATAATGTTTTTCTTTTTAAATTTATTTCTTTTGGAGTAAATTCATCTGTTCACTCGTAGGTTTTTAAAAAAACTTTATTTTATTTATCAAGGAGTATTTATCAAGTGAATTTTGCCTTCTAGCGGCACGTAGTTCAAAAGTTATTCACTTTCGATGCCCGCCAGATTCGCTTGTAACAGCTTAATATATAACAGACAACTCGAATAGAAGCAATTAAATTATGGTGCAGTTATAGCTTTGCACACATAACATTCTATAAAATTATTTTTAATGTACAATAAGAGTAGAAATGTAAGCCATATTAAGACGTTAATGTATCGGCTTATTTACAAACCTACTACGGCCTTAAGCGAGGAAATAGTAAGACGTAATGTAGATTCTATGGCGCATCGCACCGTTGGCTGCCGCAATCTTTTCCTGGGTAGTAATAATTTGGTGTCCGCAAAATAACATGATGAAAGACGTATATCGCGTGCCGAGTCGCGAGGTTTTGACCCGTTTTTTGCTCTCGCTCCAAGCAGGACTGATCATCGCACTGATTCTATAGAAATCTGGGTCTATACATATCTCATCTTCTGTTCGTATTCTGGAACGAACTGTTGATAAGCCTCGGTTTTCTTTAAGTCTAATCGTCTCCGCAGCTCCTCAGTACATAACGTTGTTTTGTAGAGAAAAAGCGAGTCGATTTCTGGCTAGCTTATAAAGGCCCGCAAAGTGGGTTTACCGTGAGGTGTTTACATTCCAATGATAATCTACAGAACGCATAAGACGCAGCTTTTAAATCGAAATGCCATTTTAAATGAGATCTCACATGAATCCTCATTTTTTTTATTATCATGTTTCTGAGTCTAAAAAAATTTGTCACGATTAGGGGAACCCCGCGGAAAAATTTCATAGCCTCGCTATTCCGTACGTTCATTCAAGTCAGAATTCATCGATATCGAGGGAATAACAAACGGGCCAAAATGAACTTTTCAGTTAAGCATATATAAAGCGGATTTAATGATCTTTGCCGTGTGGGGTTTGGCCTTACCGTGCAAAAAAATATTAGGTTAATTGAAAGTGGGTTCATTCGGCTGATTCAGTTAGATCATTATTATATACCTATTATCAGGCTCTACGTACGAACTGACCTGCGTACCAAACACTGAACTGCAGGAATAAGCCTCTGTCTATCGTGACATCAAGCTAGATTGGTAAAGTTATAGTTTTGAGTTACTAATGACAGAGATAGACCTAGAACAATTATCTTGACAAAATCGTGTATGTGCAGTCCAAAAAGATTTCTAACCAGAAAATATCGAACACTTTCAAATCAAGCTAAAACGTCAAATTGGATTTTCAGCATGTAATAAAATTGAATAACCATAACTCGGTCGATATAAATGGCACCTATGTGAGGCGCAATAATAATAATAATATTAGATGCTATTCCTTTAATTATGCAAATATAGAAGAAGGAGGTTTGTAAAAAAAAAGTGTCTTTGTTTATAAGTAATGATAGAAGAAGAATTCTCTCCGAGAATAATTGAGTTTTGAATGACAAAGTTACCTGAGCTCGACTCTTGAAAAACTTCACTGACAAACACAAGCACGAAAATATCCAGCTGCTCTAAGCTGTCAGATCATAGATACCGCTGCGCCGCGTTATGTTATTCATAACTTGCGTACCTTATAAGATGCAATGCAAGTTGATCAATCAGAAGCGTCCTTTAGCCAGCCATCACATCTTGATTTAGCTTATTTAAAAAAAGGCGTTCTTAGTTAGAGCATTCATGATCTAAATAATTAAATGGGTGAGTATAGTATCAATGAAATCGCACTTTATGAAGTGCTAAGGCTCAACGATAAGATCTACTTATGTATGAAAAATATAATTAACCAACAGATTTTCCCTGTATAGCTTATAATATATCTATTTTTAGCTGGAGGACGTACTGTGAGATATTCTGGGGACATCCGTTTAGTATACGCTCCTGGAAAGCATTGTTTGCTACTAAATGAACATTAGCGAAGTTTTAGGGCAAAATTAAAGCAACGTTCTAGGAACCGGTTTCAGCGGAGTTACTTTTCTACGGTGTGTAAAGCAAGGCTAACTGGTTGCGCGTTAGCCGATCAAAACACTCGATTACCATAGGTATCAAAATGTAAGAGCTATTATTACTCGGCTAATTCGCTGTTGCGTCTTTAGTAAACTAAATCTGCAATGCAAATTAAGCATGAATTTTGAATGCACTTTCCTTTAGCCGCCAACAGCTTTTCGAAATTATGTTCGCTCGAAGCATGTCATGTGAACAAGGAAAAACTGCAATATCTCGAAAACTGTGCAGGGTAGATTGTTTGTTAGTAAACATCAACGCTAGTATTGTTAGGTCGTGCGGTTAAGGATCAGCTGTGTGGCTGGCTGCATTAGTCGAAACGCGGCCGAGTGCCGCAGTGCTCCTAGAGGATGCTGTTCGATTTCAAGTTATGACCACTAGGATGTTTTTTAAATTGCAAAATTAGAATTTTGCAGCGGCGGCCTAATAGTGTGATCTAATACTGTGTCAGTATCAGCTGTGCAGCACTTTATTCTGCCCAGAATCTAAAGAGGCGTTATTAACGGTAAGTGTAATTTTGTTAATCTATATGAAACAGCAGGTCATCAGAGCAAGACACCAATTTCAGTTGGAGTACTTTAAGCAGAACACTTTGTGCCAATAGCAATTTATTGGTATGAGAAGTGGTTTGTTTTGTTCTATACGTTTATATCTTATATACGTATACAATAAAAACCGATGCAATAGTTTTCTATCTATAATAGCTTCGATATTCGGCGAATGGAACTCGAGTGGAATTGGATGTTCAACCTGCGAGCTAAGAAAAAACGGTCAAGGGAAGGTGCGATGTCAGACACTCATGCAAGCTATAATATAAAACAATACTGAACACGTTGTATGTTAATTAGGGAATATGATTTTCCCCAAATAACTGAGTATTGAAAATTGTGCCAACGCTTCCAAGTTTTGTGTTTGAAACGAATCGAACGATGATCATTTCGAACAATAAGGACGCGGTAATCAATTCAGCAAGGGGAAAGTATAATTTGGTTATTTTTTATACGCAATTCAGCATAAACGTTGAGTTATATCCAAATCATGCCGTGGCAGGCGCTCTCCACGTCAACCCGGTTTCTATAAGGGCCTTCTATGGCTTATATGTATACGTCGTATATATATATAAGGTATACGTCGTATGTTGACGTTAAATAATGCTTCACATGGCTGGGTCCTAGCAAAAAATAAGGTGTGTCTACGTTCCATTTCGAACCTCGACCACCACGTGTGACTAGATATAACAGGCGAAGACGTCACCGGTGCATCACGGTGACTTACACTACTTACCTACTGGATTGGCATGGTTATTTCATGATTCATTTGATGCATATTTTATATGCTCTGCATTGATCTGTACGACTTTGAGGGTGCCAAGAGAACGCAGATGAGTTTTAACTAGTTTTTAATATGTATATAAAAGTTTTTTGATAAGTTGAGTTGGGTTGACTACCATTTCATTTATATGTTACCGTAACTTCAAGCTGCTGACGTAAAGTGTTTGTGACTAGTTATTAGCATACCATTAAACCTCAAAACACTCAAAAACTAGCACGCACTGTTTTACGTGCCTGTCTCGAAGCATACTGTAAGCGGTTTTCTGTATTTACATTGTATAACTAAATGATAGTTATAACGTTAATGTAAAACGTGAATAAATACTATTTTTGATTAAATCACATGTTATATACATGACTACATGATTACATACATGTATTATATATTGAGTATCTTGCAGGGTATTCTTCTTTATATATGGTCGCGGTCATCAAGATGATCAAATGACCTAGACGGATTTGAATAGATATCCGTTATCAATGATAGGTCATTCTACCGATACCCTCTATTATTATTATTCACATAGACAGAAAAATATTTGATTACTACATATCCTCGTACTATAAAAGAATTATATATACAGTTGATATAGACTGCTACGCAGGACTGAAATGCAGCAGCCCATTCACCTGTAATTACTTGTTGTTTGCTTACATAATTGCTCGACTCATTCATTTCTAAACTCTCAAACACAGATATCGTTGCTGCTTCTAGACGTTGTAACATCATTCGTATTTGATCTGATGTAACACGAGGAAAAGGGAATGGAAGGTAACTTCCTAGCTGTCATCTAAATATCCTCTACAAGTCTACTTTAATAACAGGACATTAAGAAACGCACTTAGGTTGTTTAACCTGTTTACTAATACCTAAAAATCGGTCGAACATATAACAAAAACGAATAACACTACATATAGATTCAAATTATGTACATTTCAATATACGAATACCAGTACCAGATCGTAGTAGCTAATGCAGTGAGAAGTTATATGAACTGAGTGTAGCAGACGATTTATATACATGATTATATACTACCATGAGCTCATCTGATGGTGCTACTTCAATGAATAAACGCCTGGTAGGCGTGTTGTTCATTTTAGATGGACAGAAATATGATCAAAATTTGAAGATTTATATTTCCTTGTTAAGTCTGTTATTCTTAACGACTATTTATATGCTGCAGATTTTGACGCATATTGGAAACTGTCCACGATACATTCATTTTTGATACAAACTATTTTTCGTACAAACAGTCGGGTGATGTCTGAATAAAGAGTGCAGGTCTATTTTCCGCTGTACTCTGTCTCGATTTACTATAAATTGTGCGCAAAAAGTAAATGGCTTATATTTAGGTTTTTCACATGTCCGAATTGGTCGAAATGACTACAACAGAGAGAAATTCAGTAAACAAAAGAATATCAGTGATGTTGTAAAACTTTTAATAAGCTAACTCATGATGTCGTAAATCACATCGAAGACAACGGACGCTACTTTGAGTATTAGAACAGTATCAAAAAACAAATGTTACCACAAACCAGTACCGAGCGCCTGGTAGATCGTTCCGTTCAAACAAATTACGGTGAAGATATACACTCTAAATAGCCACATTTGTTATGAATCAGTTATCTATTTCTTGCATTACTTTACAGCCGCATTGCACATGGGAATTATACATCCACCAAAATGTCGTAATGACTTCGGATAACAGATACCAGTAACGACTGGTTCTCTCTGTGATCTAGCAAAGGAATCAATGGCTTACCGTTATGTCTGATGTTTCTGAAATGTAAGTTTTCAATAGGCGATTTCACGTAAACCAGTAACGGAGAAGAAGAAATATTATTAAATTTAGTCTTGACTTGGTGAATAGCTTTTTAATAAGAATGATTGTTCTAGTAATGGCATATGTGTTCTTAGGAGGGGTAATCGGGTGTCCTTCAAAATGGTAGCGGATCCTGTCGGAGCCACAACCGTACCGGCGTCGGCAGTAAGTGCAATGTCAGCGTGCTTTCTTGCCCTCCGCCCGTGGAGTCTTCATATTTCGTTGGAGCCAGTTGCTCTGGGAGCGTCTCTTGCATACAGACTTGGCAGTGGGTTCAGCCCTTGGGCGTTTCTGGGCTCTGCATTGACAGCACTTTGCGTTCATTCAGCTGGGAACGTGGTTAACAGTTATTTTGATTATGAAAAGGTAAGCGCCGATCGTGGTAATGAATCTTAGGGAACGAACGGGTACGATGTGTTAGCATTAAGTAAATTTTTGGCTTTAGTAAGACAATGGTCACCTTTTAGAAGATGTTAGAGCAAGAAACCTGCCTAATCCATCAATAGATTTGTGTTTCATATTGAAAATCTAATTTTCAACCGATGTAAACAGTCCAGCTATGAGTATCCAGGGCGTGTGGAGCCTTTAGACTTCCGACTTGAATATTTCGACGAGCTTCACTGAATCATTGTTTAAGAAACATGTCATTATATTAATAGTACATCTTTTTTACATCCATAGATTCTATGGCAGCTAGGAAATTAGAGAATAGGTGATATATTGAGGAGTTTTAACAAAAAAAGAAGCTATCGATGTCTGCTACCGATTTCCAATGAGTTAAGAAAGCAGTCTATAGTGAAATTACTTCCACGCATACCGAACGATCGACTACCGATTCAAAACAAATAAGCTATGTTTTTCATGTTTCGGGCTTTGAAAGTCTGGTACTTGAGATGAAGTCAATACAAATAAACTAGTTGAGCTTGGATGTGTCGTTGCTATTGTCTAGGGTTTGGACTCGACGGCTGTACTGAGCGCTGATGGCCTTGTTCGTCTGGGGGCTTTTCTCTACGCGCTCGGCCTGTCGGCTTTTCTAGCTGAATATACTGTATCGGTTGACGGTCGTCTCTTAGCTTTCGTCTTCTTCGGTGGGATGTGTTGCTCGTTCCTATACACAGCAGGACCATACGGATTAAAGTACATTGGTCTTGGGGATGTCGTCGTAATGTTAACATTTGGCCCTCTCAGCGTGCTCTATTCATTTCTCTGTCAAGTAAGCTTTTTGCTATGCGTATACAATGAACACTGTGAGGATAAAAAAAAGTCAATATTCTTTGTTAGAATGGGTGCTATCTAGTAGGTAGTGCCGGAGATGCTATGATCCTTCCCCTAGATTACATAGAATCACTGATGAATGCTTACGTGTGTATTTATGTGATATTTGACGGGCCCATAAGGCGACATCGTTCACACCTCGGGATTTATTGTCTGTTCTGCTGTACGCCGCACCGTTAGCCCTAAATAGTGAGGCGATCGTCCACGCTAATAATGTTCGAGACCGCGTTCAAGATCAGAGAGCTGGAGTTATGACACTCGCAGTTCAAATTGGACCTCAACTTTCGCACGTTCTCTACGCCTTGCTTTTATTTGTACCGTACATGAGGTAACGTATTCGGAATTTCGTTGATGCGTTGACAACGATTTATTAGCATATCTTGTTTTTGGTAACATCAACTTTATTAGTTTGAACGTACAACTGCGCTCTTCTGTATTTCTCAACAAGTCCTCCATATGCGAATTAAGGTTGACGCAAAGCCTCACCAGACGAAACCGCCGTTGGCATTGCTACCGAAAACCAATCCGTTGACTCGTCTAACTCGTTATATTTATTTTTCTGTATTGTACAGCTTTGCAGTTGTTGCGTTTAGTCGCGGAGTACCAGCAATGTTGCTTCCGTTAATCACACTGCCAAGCGCGTTTCAGCTCGAACGCGAATGTCGGTTCGGGGTACATGCTGAACTGGACAAACACACAGCGCGACTTAATACCTACTTTAGCATGTTCTACATTCTCGCCATAGCGATGACGCAACGACTGCCAGGATTTAGTTACGCGTAGCAACAATAGCTTGATTACAATGGCCTATGGTTGACATTGTAGGAAATTGTTTATCCAGTATAATCCAGACATATCAAATGTTTAACCCTCTGTTTTAGGTCATACACGGTACAGTGTGATTCGATGATGATTTCATTGGAATGACACATATCATGTCTATTACTGGATTTCATTGCTTTCATTTTTATAGAATCATTTTTGGATAAACTGATTGCCGGTTAGGTTGAGGTTATGGGTTTGGAAGGCTATGGCCGGCCGACCTGTTAATAATGACATGAACTAAGTGAAAAGCATAAAAAGATCATTCAAGCTTAAAAGACAACGTTAACTCCGAGTCTTAATCAATTTGTCCTGAATTTGAAACTGTGTCAGCAAAAACTCGCGTTGACTGTGATGAGTGACGCGTTGGGTTTTTGGCTTTTGAAAGACTCAGAGCAAAGACGAACTTTTGAAGTTTCGAAATGATCCTTTGTCAAACTTGCCATTTCCTGTCGGTTTTAGGTGACGAATATTATATACTTGCCTTTGTACAACTTTATAGAGGTTGGTCTTGTTGGTTAGTTCGTTTTATACCTAAATTTAGTAGTGCAAAGTGGGCGAATGACTGAGTTTTATTCACTATAATCGTATTCTACACACTGTTTTTTTTTAATTTACGGGTACCAGAAAGTGCCGTTAGTCTATCAAACGATGAGAAATGTGTCTAAGTTATAATTCTTACAAACGACCACGTCGAGTGGTTGCTGGAGTATCCGAGACTAAATATGTTTAAATGTCTTTCAGCCTTCAGTGTTGCCTTTGAGATCCAAAAGCGTGAATTAACACACGCACTTGATTGCCTGTTTATGATGTCTGATGTCGGTCAGTGGGGTAACGCTTGCCAGATTCCCGTTACTTCACTGGTGTTTAGCTTAAGACGCCCGAACTAAGCTTACAGAGATAGTGGCTTGCACAAATATGTGACCGGCTCGATAATATTCCTCGACATAACTTTTCGTGATTTTGTTTATTAACTACAATGAAAACTTCCAAAGTATGTAATGGCGGCAGCATTTTTGTGTACTAGACTTAGTTGCACTTAATTTATCGATATTAATATCCCCACCGACGCAACTATAAAAAAGACGCCACATTTGTCACAAATGAAAATAACCAGATAACGTTCAGCATTACTCGAATAGAAATAATATTTTGCCTTAGTAATACTGTATAATGAGGTCAGCCAAGCTTGACCCCAAGGGCATCCTACTCCTTGCGCAATGCATTGTATTACTGCTACTGCTGCTTACTCAGATCAATCCAGAACTTAGATTCACTGAGAGTGTGTCAGTCAGGTTTTAGAAACTGAACGCAGAAAAATTAAAGTTCCTTGTTGCAAGGAGGCGTTTGTTAGTTATAAACATACACTTATTTTTTCCTTATGTAAGTTATATCAGGGTATTACAAAGTATGTCACATAGGTGATATTAAATATACAATTATTTGACAATTTACATTATAGACTAATTGAAGTTGTACATTATCTATTCATCTCTATATGTGTATATATATACACATACAACATGCATCAATATTGTTGTGCTAAAGTAATCAAGGAAACTTAATTGGGAGAGACAGTGACGTGTCTATACTGTTTGGTTAGTATTTTGCTATTATTATTACATTGGTTAAGTGTTGCAAAGAAAAGATTATGTATTTTAGGTACACCTCCTTTTACGCTTGAATGTTTACTCTTTGTCAATAACGATAGTGGCGGCTGTGAGGACAGACAGATCTGAAGAAACTGACTCATCTGAATCGGTAAATATATCACTGAATGTGTCTTATTGCGGACTTCTACCCTCTGTTCCTAATAGTAGATGGAACCTAAGCAAGAGACACTGGATTATGTTAATAGAAGCTTCAATGGACCAAGTAAACTACATACGGGAAAAAGAGAGATATGGCCGGATAATCAGACACTCCGACGATAAATACAGGTCGACGTAACTGTAAAAACCGCGGCTTTTTATGAATTTGATTAATGGAACAAACGAAATGTAATAGCTATATATAAACGCACATTAAAGGCTTTCGCGTTTCTAATAGAAGTAACTAATTGAAATTGCACTCTTCGTTTTTATGATTCAAAAAGGCGAATACGGAAACGATTCCATGTAAAAATGATTTTTTTGTACATTTTTGAGAATTTCATGAGTTAGATTGATAACTCATTTTTTTATGTTTTATTTTTTATGTCAACTTGTTCTGCTTGGCTTTTAAGATCAGGTATCATAAGAGACTACTGATATATGAAGTTCGAACTCACCTTAGCAATGAAAAACTACTATTGAGATACTGGATTCTTTTGTTGATTTCATTGAATACGATCGTTTGGACGACATTTATATACAGGTTGCTGAGCATAAAAATATTACTTGGTCTCGAAAGAGCCTCATCACAGAGCCCTTGACATTTGTGGACCCTGCTATATTCGTTAGTAAACACTTTTTAGAATTTTAGTCGGCCGATGAAGTTCTCAATGCGAAAAGTAGGATTCACTATTTATATATGCCTTCTTGATTTAGCAACGGCTATGAATGATAGTCGTACAACATTGTCGGCTTCCAATGAATAAATTAACTGCGACGCTACTATCTCACTTATTCAAAAAAATAACATTTTTATAAGAAAAAAAATGTCTGTTTTTATATGTAGGTGGAATTATACAGTATCAGCAAAGTATACAAGTAGAGCAGAAATGTAATTGTTAAGAGTCTCCACTATGTGCTAGTATAGGTAGTCGTAAGGCATGACACGTAGATGCCTAAAAAATTCGCATATTTTCAATCTGCCTGGCTCAAGTCCATGCGCCGCCACAGGACTCAGTCGTATGGCGCGAGCCAGCTAAGTAAGCGTGGGCTGTCGAGAAAACCCTACATCGAACACCGTTAGCCTGAAAAACGCGTTTTCATGTTTAAATACACCGAAAACATATTCCGAGGACCTATTACACGTCTAGCACAAGCCTCACTACATATAATTTCCTCCAGCGTCAGTGGACGCGGCTGCCTCATTTCGCATCATCGTTACAATGTTGCGTGACAACAACCACTTGGTTTCGGTACTACGTATAAATTGCGATGTGGCGAACGGCTTCCTGTTAGTTAGAGCATGCGATCTGCTGCTTACAGGAGCTTCGTGTGCCGCGCCACAGAGTAATGCAGCGGTGGTTGCGCATCGAAACTTATCTTACATGGGCGAAAATTCATTTGCTCAAGTTTGTTAAAGGGGTGGCCTTTCTGGTGAATTTCATTGTAGTTATCACGTCGGTAAAGAACCCTGATGTTATATTAATCGTCTTGCCTAAAACGAGCCGAACAAATATGTACGTATTCTCCAAACATTTAAAAAAATATCGTTAATTATTCTGATGATTTTCTGTGTAGGTTCAGCTTGATCAAAAAACACCATTTTAAAGACAAGATGCGTTCGAAGAATTGTTTCTATTGTTGGCTCGTTGCACATATGAAATATATTTAGATATTCTCATCTCAAGCAATGAACATGCTTTATATACTCGTGTATAGCAACCAAGTAGAATATACTGTATCAGTATTTTAAACGTACCAGCACTGAAACATTTTCTTAATGCAGAAGGAGCTTCTTAAATAGATATAGGATACACTGTTTAGAATGAAGAACTCCTCCTAACCTTTCTTGTGAGTTCGAGACATCTGTGAGAAAAAATTATTGATGGCTTCTTTAACTACAGGGCGAAACAAAAAGCCAGAAAATGTGTTTTTCATTCGAATTTTTATTGATTCTACTCACACATATCATTTGTTTTCTTTTCCTAGTGTATATGACATCTGTTCTAGTCATCATCTCTTCGATGCCGTCTCTAGGTAAGGTTTTGCTGTTAGGATTGGCCTACAGGTCGTATAAAGACGGTAGGAGCAACAAGGAATAGTGTTTTAAAAACGAATTAGCCTAATTTGTCCTTTTTATCCATGTGCCTTATCTTGTTTCTATTTTCAGTGCCTTTTTATGATACGCATTAGCAGAGTTAACTCAGCGCGCTCTTTGGACATTATTCCTTGCAAGATTAGATCAGAGAGCAATCGTGCCCAAAATCTTTATGGATACATAGCTCGTTTGACGCTTACTTTTAAACGGCGAGCATCTTTTACAGCCACGACAGCACACATTATGGGTGCAACAGGCGGAACCAAGTCTGTGTAAATGGTCGTTCTCGTGTCCGCTCTTTTCGTATCGGGAATTGACCGCAGAACACATGGCAAAATTTAATTTTTTCAAAAACTGTATAAAGGGGCCCGTCTTCAGAAAAAAAAACATATTGGGACTTTTGACAATACTTTCTGTCAGCAGTTCATTATGTGCCGCAGGGAATTAAAAAGTATAGTCAAACTTTGGAGTTCTGCTTTGTTCCTATTGAAACAGTGTTTAGATTTTTCCAGGCGACTTAGGAGTGCATAGAAAACTTGATATCACGCAAAATTTGACACAACAATATATCCAAGTGTAATAAACTCTTGGTATATTTAGAGTAAATTAATCAGATGCACACGAAAGCGATGAGCGATGTCATTATAACAAAAGGTTCATTAGGACCATTAACCAACATCTACAAACGTCTACTAGACGGCCTGATGTCTTTTGTTCAGTCTCTCTAGTAATTATCTTCTTATCAAAATACCAGATCGTGCACATTTTCCAACACTGCTTTCGTTTTCCTTTTATTTCATTAAGACTGCTTCTCTACCGTTATTAGTTGACGTTCCTAATGTATCTAAATAGTCCCCTAATCTGAAGAAGCTCGATCTAACACACATCTCACATTCACTTTATATATGTTGCACATCCACTTCGTTTCGCACTTATCTCGACATACAATTATACACACGATATCTGATCAACAAATTTTTCATTAACCACACCATTTCGTTATATCGCAAGGTAATTAGTATATTTCAATAGGTCCTTATTTCGTTTTCATCTTGCCACTTTCCCATATATAAAAATTTCATTTTGTGAAATAAATCCTATTACCAAAGTCTAATTCCTGCTACAAAGTAAATATTGGCATTATATTATTGTTTATCATTTTACTAATTATCATCCCACTACTGACACTAAATGTCCCATTTATTACTTTTTGCACATTGCCAGTGAATTACTTGATACGTCGATTTTGCCCTAAGATTTCAGCAGAGCGCGTTCGTATTCCAATATATGCCGCAGTAATGATCTGTAGCAGAACAGAAATGTAAAAGCATTGCGTTCGAAGATAATAGAACATAGAAACTGAAAATCCATAGGTATTTGCGGGTAAGGTCAAAGCCTAAAATGGCAAAGACAATTCGTCATAGCTGTAGGGCTCCTGAAGGCTGTTTCCGTATCACTTTTTCTGGCTATTTACTACTGTGTACATTCACCTTTCTCGCTGGGTTTTGTTCTCGATCGCATTCCTCTAAGAAGTTCACTTTTTAAAAGTAAGAAGCCTATAGCAAAAAAAAATTTTCCTAAAGGACACGCAGTGCAAACTGGTCGAGCTTTTCGAATTAAATTGAAATTTGCAAATACCTGTCACACGGCGAAAGAATCAACACGAACAAGCAAATAAAAACGCAACCAGAAGTCACATCATAGATTCCCATCGATGCCGTACGGTTTTAATCGATGGATCAGTATTGCTGATGGGATTCAACTTAGTTATTTACGAAAACGTATATAAAAAAGGGGGAAGAAGTTGTTTGCAATACTTCGAATTATATTCTGGCGCATAATAAGATAAGTAAAAGTACATCAACTTAGGTAGTTGCTAAACGGAACACTGTTCACCTCGAAGTTCACTTTCTCTAGTTAATGTTTGAATGCTTGCGTTGACGAAGAGAGTACTGCAAATTGTCGAAGCAACAATGGTTCCAGACAGAGAGAGTTTTGATGTTTCTCAGATACGAAAACTGGAATTCTCTAAGCGCTGTTTAGTCGATGAGCTTCTTTGACTTGAAGTACCTATAAACAGTCAGGAAAACGAGAAGAAGCATGGCATTGATTAATATAGAAAAGAAGAGCTAAAAAAAAAGATACGGGCGTGAAAAAATACGTGCTTCATTGGTGACATTTCGACTCTGCGCCAAAACCGTATCTGGTGCAATTTCAGTGCCAATGGAAAAGTATCTACATGTGCAGTGCATACGACAATGCAGATATCGAAAAAGTCTTGCTTTTTTGATATGAACTGAACACATTTAACAAGGATACAATTAGGCTTGTTCCTTATGGACCCTACAGTTCATTAATGAATAAAATCTTTAATTTTTTTTTAATGAAAAAATATTGCATGCTGCCACAGGCCGAAGTATAGCTAGATGAATATACATACACGCCGGTACATATATTATACATCCTGTGCTAGTATGGTGGGCATAGCTTGTATAATCTGAGAATCCAAGGCGTACCTTCGAAGATAAATGATTTGCCAACCAACAAGGCCCAGGAGACAGCACATGCCCAAAATGGATGAGTAGAGGACTCGATTCGACGTTGACTCGTTCGTGTCGCGCATTTCTGCTTCCCGCCGGCGCATGTGCGAAAAGTCTGTAACATATGCGAATACAGAGTAAAGGATTCATATGAACGTTAGAAAAACGATAATCGTCTTCAGTTTATAGTCGCACAACAATATTGTAAAAAAAATTACCACAGAAGATTTTTGTTATCTGAACGCTGTTTTTAATATGCATATGTACCTTGACATAACACAGGCATCACAAGATACGCATTCTTAAAACATGCCGAAATGTACGCCTTATGCAATGATGAAGACGCTTGGACGAAAAAGATTCGTCTTTGTGCAAGAGAGATTCGGTGCTGTTAACACAGAGCCCACCTTTCACGATGTTTTCGCTCAAATCCTCTAGCTGTTGCAGTTTTAACTCAAGGGGTTTGAGTTTTTCAACTTCTGCGACCTTTTCATAGTTTACAGCCTCAGATCCGTGCTTCAGAATCAGTTGAATCTCGCGGTCTTGGCCCTGAACGCCGGGCGGGAGCTTTGTTGTGAAACATACCTATTCGAAGATCCCAAGACATGCCAATATCAGTAGTTTATCGATTATCAGGGCGCTGTGATAATTTTCCAAAGGTGTCATGATACCCTAAAAAGTAAAACAACCTATGTTCGTTCGTATATTAAAAAAAATCAGCACTTCAAATGAGCGTTAAACGCACCTCGAAGACGTCATAAGCGTCTGTGGTGAACGCAAACTTCCCCTTGTCGCCATGAATGTTTTCGCGATGTGACAGGATATGGCCGTTCGTATCCGTCACCTAAAAAGAAATTAGTCGGCAACAAATTACTTTGCACCACACTGACAAACAATTGATAACTGTGGCAGTAGCCCACAAGAAACTCTAGGTATTCACTTTGAGGGTACAGCAAGCAAGCAGAGACATTTTGTAATAAGTAAATTAACCAAAGCAATCTGTGTCCTATAAGATCCTCAGTGGAACAAACCATCTGCTATACTACGTCTTCTTGTAAAGAGCTGTATTGTTATAGTGAAGTATAAGAGGCATTCAGAATTAGTGGGTAATGTTTTCGGCAGAACAAAGTTCACAGACTTCATCTTAACGGTGATCTCAATCAACGTTTTCAGAGACCAGCGGCGTAAGCTTTCGTCGGATCATCGGTAAATATATTTTGAGTCGATACGTAGGCATAAACAATGGTGAGAGAGAATTAAGTCGAGACGGTGCAAAATTACCTCATCACGGTACCTTCCCTTTGAAAGCTCGAAAGAAAAGTGGAAAACGTTCTTGATACTATTGTAAGCTCTATACATAAAGTAAATGTACATACATATGATCGACTGGAACTAAGACTGTCATGCAACGTATTGGGGGCAAACATTGATGCTATAAAAATACTTCAGTAATCCTGCAGATCGCATCTTCAGCAATCTCCAAAGAACGACAAGTGACAAATCCGTGTGAACTCCTCGTCCAGTTTCGTTCACTCAGTAGTGGTTTAAGTCAAAAGCGGCTATACCAAAGACTAAATTATTATAGTGTACAGAAATTATTCTTTCTACTTTACAAACACGACACTGAAGACGAGTGATTAATTTGATTAAGGTTAGCGCTGGTTTCCTGTCGATGAAATTCTAATCATTTAGTTATCTATTTGTCCACATCATTGTTGTAATGGTGCAACTTAATCCTTCCTCTTTGGTTACAACTGAATTCATTCAACTAATTCTATGAATTGATTAGATTATATGAAGTGATTAAATATAGAACGTGATAACAAAATGTCTGCATTTTGGTCACAGTGGGCCTGGCAAATATTTTATCATACGAAGAAGTGTCGATAACTCTTGGGACGCACGATGATCAACGCCTGTTATTAGTTAATTTGTTTACATTTGTGAAAGGGCTGATTTTGGGTTGCTGCAAAGCTGCGTAAAAATGCAATGTAAGCAGTCATGGTCTGGCCTAACCCTTACACCGTTGGCTTATGAATCAATACGTTTTTATTGTATTTTATTTGTGTTATAATAGAAACAAAGGAGCTGTTACACTAATAGGCTAACAAGCCGAGAAGAAAGACACCATACGGTGTTAAAGTGCTATTTGCGAATTGTTGATCTCTGTCTAAACAGTAAGACGCAGTTTCCTAAAAGCCCCATAATCCTCCATTTCGAATGCTATTTTAATTGCCTAGTGTATATTCAAGTACAACTCCTGACTTAACGGCATCTAAATTTGATATAGATATCCTATTTTTTTTAGTATTATATTAAAACCGTGACACCTTCTGTGGATTGCAGTTTGGACATAAGCAGCAAAGGGAAACCTCTCCATTTGTGTTCGATTATCGTAATTGAAGTACCTATGAAGTTGTTAAATGCAAATGGGATGAGTTATGTGAATAATCGTATCAACTCACCGATAGATCTGTTTTGTGTCCCGGTGAATCCGATAGAGTGTATTCGCCTGAAACCAATACACCCTTCAAAACTTCTTCTCTGATGCACCTCTTGGAGTTTGGTTTTAAGTAAAAGGTGATTGCATGAATCTGGTGCGTTAAACACACCGCCACCATGATCTGGTGGAACCACCGCATGTTTTAATTTTTCCTCTCTGGATAACAATTTTTAATATAATTGTTTATCACAGTATGAATACGGCACAGATTCCCCTTTCCGGATTTCGAGTGGTTATGTTTAAGTTTGTGACGTGTTACACAGCGCGAAAACTGGAGACCCACTCAGCTGATTGTTGGCCTGGAAAGAAGCTTCAGTGCGAACAAAAATTATAGTCAATTTTTTTCCGAAGATTTGTCTAGTGGTCATATAGGTATATACAAATATAGCTCTGTTACAGTCTTTTCGGCTATGCAGACGTACGGCCATGTGTTGAAAGCATCCACTTAAGCTTGGTACAAAAGCCTTATTAATACCTAAATTGTTCATAAAATACAGTAATTTATAACCGTAAATCTATTTATATATCTAAATGGTGTTAGCTATTTGTTACAGTTGTGCAAAGGCGTCGAGTGCCCTTTTTTGTTTCAACGGAAATTTCCCTGTTCCAATTAAGCTATATTAGACCCAACTGGTTATCCCAAGGCACTAGCCAGATTACCAAAGAAGAACACGGGCAACACCAGAATTGCAGCAAAAGTTGTCGGCATTAACCGTGAAATACAGAAACCCGTTTATTGTATATTCTTGTATATAGATAAATTTATAATACTTGCTATATGGTCTGCTGACCACACTGCGTTAGAAATGCACGTGTTTTGATTATAACATGCCATTGATCAAATTAGATTATTTTATTTCTCGGACGAGCGAAGCTTCTATGTGTTCGCTTCCAATCGGTCGGACACTCGATTGCTGGCCCAATCTGACTGAACATGATTGTTATAACGAGTCATTAGTACTGCAGAAGTGCAGTGCTTTATGTGCTAATAATGATGATACATTATAAAAGAAGCTGAAAGTCATAATAGGACAACAAATATCAAAAGCACATATA